>NW_009937416.1:38267-51200 GCF_000696875.1 Nestor notabilis
ACCGGCAAAGATGTTGAACAACACAGGTCCCAACACCGATCCCTGGGGAACACCACTCGTTACTGGTCTCCAGCTGGACATTGAACCGTTGACCACAACTCTTCGTGTGCGGCCATCCAGCCAGTTCTTTATCCACTGAGTGGTCCATCCATCAAACTGATGTCTCTCCAATTTAGAGACAAGGATGTTGTGTGGAACAGTGTCGAACACTTTGCACAAGTCCAGGTAGATGACGTCAACTGCTCTGCCGCTGTCCGTCAGTCCCGTAGCTCCATCACAGAAGGCCACCAAATTGGTCAGACAGGATTTCCCTGTAGTGAAGCCATGTTGGCTGCCACCAACCACCTCGCTGTTTTTCGTGTGCCTCAGCATTCTTTCCAGGAGAATCTGCTCCAAGATTTTGCCAGGCACAGAGGTGAGACTGACTGGTCTGTAGTTCCCCAGGTCTCCCACGTTCCCCTTCTTGAAAATGGGTGTTATACTACCCTTCTTCCAGTCATCAGGAACTTCACCTGACTGCCATGATTTCTCAAATATAAGCCTTGTAACTTTCTAGAGGTTGTTTTTAATATGCTGGAGAAAGCAGGCACAGTCTTTACATTCCACCCATGCTTAAACAGACCTGGGCTGACCAGAGGCAGTGCTGGGCACTGGCACATACGAAGTAGGAAACACTGGGCCTCAGCAAGGTGAGGCCAGAGAGCTAGCCCCGGGGCAGGCAGGGGTATGGGCAGCTGCCTTGCTGCTGGGGCTCATAGCAGCCAGGTTGTGCCTTCTGGCTTTTTCAGGAAGCTGTTCCTGGGGTTGCTGCTGCAGACGTGTCACTCCCTGCTCCTTCTGCCCATGCCTAATTTTTTTTGCTAAATTAGAACTTAATTTCTATACAACCTGCCCATCAGTTTTCTAGCCACAGGGCAAACAATCTCAATGTACAGTTTGAAACCAAGCTGTTAGGCATGGAGGAAGCAGTCTGAAAGAAAAAATCAGGGTGCAGGGTAATGGTTGGGCAGAGCTGTACCTGGACATGGCTCAGGGACTGCAGCATGTTTTGTAGGATATGCCAGTACTTTGTTTTATGTCTTTGCACCAGGACCGCACAAATCTACTACAAACATTGATATTTTAACCAGTGGCACTCTCTCTGTCTGCTACTGTCATTTTTTCTCTCTTGGTTACTCAGGCTGAAGGATTTTTTCCCCCACTTTCTCCTCTTGTCCCTTTTCATGTAGAGATAAGGGGAAAACCCAAGTTCCCTCTTAAAAAGGGAATGCTCACCAGCCACACCTCACTGGTGTTTCCTTTTCCAGACATTAGGATTTCAGTTAATTGCTCTCTCTGTGGTTGTGCCGTAGTAATAGGATAGTACATAAAAGGGCACTCCAAGTCTGAAGCAATTTGTATTTACAGCTTACAGTGACATCCCAATTGTTATCTTTAAAACTGCGCAGTCACAGGCAACCTTACCTTTTTATAACATTTACAACTGTCTCAAGTCAAGGTTTTACAATTTTATTATGTGTGGTGATGCAATTCCTTAAAGATCAAGGTACAGAAAGGAAAATATAGGCAGCTCTGTGTGGTTTGGGGTACCTACACCAAATCAGCGAGACTCTGAAAGCAGGTAAAGCCCATCTCTGCCCCGTCCTTAGTCAGAGAATGGGCAGCTGGATGTGTCCTGAGAGCAGAAATGGCCTGAGCAAGCAGCAGAGGGAGAGGGTGCAGGATGGATTCCTGGGAAGGGTGCTGGGGTAATCTTGGGTCCCAAGCAAGGGTCTCCACAGAGCCACAGCTGCCAGTGATGCTTCTCTGCTCCCCTCTCCACAATCTGGTGACTACAGAGAGAAGCTAAAGCAGATTACAGTGAAATAACTACCAGTTATCTGTCAGACAAAATGCCAGAACACAAATGACAGACTTTGTAAGAACAATTGAAAAGCATTTAATAAGGTACAACTTAAAATAGAGTTATATTTCATTAGTTGAAGAATTAGATAAATGGCTACTGGAGATGAATAGAAGTTGCCTGAAGGCTGCTCTGGAAAGCCAGGTTGGGGATCTGCAGCAGTGTGTGTTATCTGGTCTGTTGTTCCATGTAGGTTCTGTGCTGGGGCAATTCCAGGAGTGAATTAGATTTAGACCTCTTGGCTGAATATCACACTGTCTATCTCAATACTTTACAAAAGGAATCTTTAAGGGACTCTTAAAAGAACTTTAAAGGAACAATTTTTGCCAAGTGACAGTTGATTATGTGGTATTGCATGGGATCCATTATGTGGGATCCACTGCTGCTGCAACACCAGTGCTTCCCAGCAAGCTCTGAGCGATGATGCTGGTCCTGTGCATGAAGGACAAGTTTCTCTTAAGACACCTCATATTAAATAGCAGTATGTTTTGGTATTGTTCCCTATGTGAGACATCTCTGCAGTTCTGGGATTACAGCTTCTCTACCTGCCCTTGATTTTACTTAAGTTAGAAATCAAAGCGATAAATAGAAAATCACAGAGGACTTTTTGCCTTTCTACACACAAGTTTGCTATAGTTTTAAGTCAGTGATGATCTTGCACTCCATTAAATATGTGACATTAAAGTCAATCATTAATAGCTTTAAAAAGTTCTTACAACAACCACCATACTCACTCATGCTTGGACATTAACAGATGTTTTTCCTTAACAGTGGGTTCTTTTAGATGAATTCTAGAGATTATAAAAAAGATTATCTATGCCAGTGATTTTTTTTTTCAGTGCATTTTTAGACTAGGCTCCTACAGTAAGCTCCTGAAGCTCCAATTTTAAAAGCCAAAGGTTAATCCCTTAAAAGCTCAATAAACAATCATTAAGGGATGGAAAGCATTAGTGCGGTGCAGGCAGAGGCTGAAAGACAGGAGGGAAAGATGTGCCCGCAGCAAGCAGCAGCTGCTGGCCTTGCCTGGGCACAAGGAGTAAGAGGTCCCACTACCATAGTGGGGTGCAGAGGGTCCTGCTGCCTTAGCAGGGTGCAGGAAGTCCGACTGCTATAGCAGGCAGGCACAGCCCTACAGGCACTGCCATCTGTCAGTGAGTGCAGCATGGGCTGGGTGAGCTGATTTGATTTTTTAGGCAGAAAAGCTACATACTAAAAGGGGGAAAGAGCCTAAAATTCACCTGAGGGGAAGGAGGGTGTATTCTGTTTAACCAGGAGTTCCCACCAATGCTGTGCTGAGGTCTCCTTGAGTGCTTTTCTGTCTCATGTCCACATACATGTCACTTGAGGCATGTGCTAACCTCCTTTACAACATCTCAGAATAGATTTATGTTTATGTTTTTTTCTACATCCAACATGCCTATCGTATTTGTTTTCTAATGACTTAAGATACAAACCAGGTGAGTCTGTTTGCATTTGGAATTTAAATAATGGAGATAGGGACCTGGGGACAGAAAGGTGCCTGCAGCAATGCCACTTCTCATCAAGACTGCAGCGCTTCAGCTTTTGCAGCTTAAAATGAAGCTGTTGCTTCAGCAACTGCACATTGTGTTAAAAATGGCCTTAGTAATGATTGCCAGCATATTTATTTCCAGCAAGAGCTGAGCTGGCATTTCTTTGTACTACATGATCAGCTTTTCATGAGGCTTTTTTATTTCAGGTACTGATGTATTTCTTTGTTTATTCCTTAGCATCACCTCCTTCCTAATTGTCAACAGGAGCTCTTGAATTTTACCTTAAGTTGTCAAACACGTCTTGAACTTTCCCTGAGTTACAGAGAGACAATATATGCTCTAAAAGATGTTCAATTCACATGGTTTCAACCTGGTGCTGGACAGAAACCAGCTGAGAACATCCCTGTAATGAGGGGTGACTGACACATACAGCAGTTCCCAGGGAAGAACAGCTCTGGGAGGAAGGAGGCCAATGGCTGACAGACAGAAAGAGCTGCAGGATAATGAGAAAGGGAACAACAGCTGGAGGAGGAATGAAAGGGTCTGGCCACAGAGGCATCCATGCAGGGGAATGACTCAGGGTGCATCTGCCCGATCAGCTTCAAACTCGTTGGAAGAGAGTCCAACAAAAAGGGACTTCTAATGCTTAGTTTGAACTCCTGCCACTTCTTTGTCTTACCATCTTTTAGATATTCCTAAAATAAAATGGAGTATTGGCATCATGACAGCTAAAAACCCAGAATTCATTATGTGGCAGCACTAAACTGAATAATTTAGTTTCCATTTCCATGACTGGTACTGTCAAGACCCTTCCTTCCCCAAATTAAACCTTTCAGGAAGGAATGTGAAGGAGGGTAGTTTGGAAAAGGCAAACATGGGAGGAAGGGACAGGTAGGGATGGTGCCATGCACAGACAGGGCAGTCAGGGCCAGTGCTGCAGACAGGTCAGAGGGGCACCACCGTCCAGGGCCACTTTGGTTTCATCACCAGCAATGAGACCTAGGCAAGAATTGCACCTTACTTATTCTTGTTGTAAAACCAGTGCCAAAGCAGATGCTTAGGATCCACTAGAAAAAACATTGACTGGTCATTACTGGTAGCTTTGGATCCTCAAATTCAACAACTGAAATACAGCCAGACTTTAACATTGGCCACAGTTAAACAGAGTCTGTGCCCTTAGCAGGGACCTGGTGAATAACATCAAGTTACGCTAAGAGCCCTTGAAAATGCAATTCTAGTGTTAGATATTCAATATGTCAGTGTCTGAATGCATAAGCATGTAACTGCTGTTGTACAACAAAGCAGTTTATGGATGTTTATTTTTATCCACGTGGATGTTTATTTTTATCCACGTGGAAATAACAATCCAACAGAATTCAGAAGCTATATATTTTCCAGTGAACTAACAGGCATTGGTTTCATTCAGAGCAAGGCAGCACCTACAGCTCCTGGAGCAGCAGCCCAGCCTGGAGAGGTGGGTGAATGTCCAGACAGGCCCAGCGCAGCTCCTCACTGCAGGGATGGTGCTCACCTTCGGGCATGGCTTTCCTTGGGGAATGGGCACAGCCAGCACCGGCCTGAACCTCCAGTGCAGCAAACTCAGCAGCTCCCATCAGACATGATGGGGCTGGGGAGAGCTGCTGGCACAGGTGCCCTGGGAGGCTGTCGGGTGCTCTGCACCACAGCAGGCGAGATGCCACTGTACGGGAAATGATGAGTCACCCACTTCAGCTTCGTCGGGATAATAGCATAGGGTGAGATTTCTACAGGAAATGTAATACCGTGCGTGGGTATATGGTATGTTCCTCTCTTTATCTAGATCAACTCATGTAGAACTGATTGGGAAAGAAAATTGGAGTACAGGAGAAAGAAAAGCAGAAAGATTAAAGTTCAAAGGGGCTTCAGTAAGTGGGTCTTGCTAACAGCAGCAAGAGGTCATGTCCACAACTTTTCAATTGCAGTTGTTGTTACCTGCAGTCCATAGAAAGTCAGTATGTTAGGCTTTCCCCTATTATTACATTATTGTTCTCTGATTTCATAATCTTTGCTTTCAAAATATTGTTCCAGAGCAGTTTTAACAACTTCTTTCCAGTGTTTCATACACAGTAGGAAAGTTTAGCACCTGAAAACATTGTCTGATTTTAGCTTTCCTATATTTTTAGTGTTGACAGAATTTATTTTAACCAAATAGATGACCTGATCAAACAGTTCATTAAAATGCCAAGAAACAATTTGGTCTACATTTAAACATGCTTATAAAGAAATACAAAAAGGGAAAATTAATTGAAAATCCAGTTTTACCATGTTTTCTAATATCTGCTAAACATTACCAGATGATGTTTGCCATTGATATGGTTTGATGGTGATGCAGTTGTAGGTATTTTCTGAATAATATCTGACTTCTTCTGTTCCAGAAGTGGACACTGCCTCCAGCTGGGCCTGCTGGGCCCACAGTAGGACCACTCTCTCAGCAGCCTAGTGAGCTTTGGGAAGTGCATTCAAACAATTTCTCCCTGCAAATCAGCATGAAGCCAGGGTCCAGGCATGCGGCTTGGACCAGTGCTGGAGGCCAATGCCATGTGAATGTGTGAAGTAGCTGAGATTTGATTCCTCTGAGAGCATCAGCTGAGCACCCTTTGCACATCTGGAATACAGCCAGGGAATGCAGGGCCATGTCTTTCGAGTCTCTAGCTTGGGTGGGAGTCTGGTATTTATCACTCTGCATGCCCGCACTGCAATCCTGGCAGAGGCTGTGGGCATGGAGTGAGGCAGGGCCAGCTTCTGGGCATCTCGGAGCCAGTCCTGGCATGCTGGGGATCCCTGTGCGTTATCACAGGTCATTACCAGGACATCTCCTTACACAAACAGTAAATCGCTGCTGTCAGCACCAATCATCCAACAGTGCAAGTGCTTTTTCCAGCAAACACACCCTTTGCCTTGGCCACAGAGATGCACTTGAAGAGACATCACTGATGCCTGAGGAGTATGGGTTTGCTGCAGCCAAACTAGAGAAAACTGAGGGCTTTGCTCCAATATCTGCATCCTGAAGAACACACCTGCTATGCTAATTACCAAATTCCTGCTTTTGGTACGGGTGCCTAACCATACCCATAAGCCATATATACCTATGGAGGCAAGACAGAGCTGAAACCTGCCATGGAGGTGAGGAGTAAGGACATACACAAAACTACTGGCTTCTGAAACACTGCTCTGAGGAAACTTGGCACTCACACCCATTTCCATCACTTCAAGCAAGATCACCACTGGGATCACTAACATGGAGTGCAGAATTCACAACACTCTTGAAATCACACAAAAAAGCCCTGTAGCAGCAGGGCTGTGTATGTGTGGTGGTGCCATGCAGATCTCCAAGTGCAGTCTTCCTCCCCTTCATACAACTCGCAGCCCTTGCTGGGCTAGGAAAATCCACTGCCTTCCCCACTGGAGAAAAGAGATGGCTAAAAGCACCCAGCCAACCCATTCTGCAGTGGTACATGACTGGACATTTACTTGCAAGCTAGCTCCAGTGAAAATCAGTTAGGGCTCAAAACAGCATTAGAGTGGGACATGGTGCTGCTGCTTGGGGGCTTGGCTGTGTGGGGAAATTCAGCTTTGCTGCAGTGGCAGCATGGGTCTGGGGGTGCAGAGTCTTTGGGGGAGCAAGAGGAGCCACACAGGGCTGGAAGGAGGAGGCACCAGGCACCTGCAGGGCTCTGCCGCCACCCAAATGGCTTCCCTGCAACCAGCTGGGTGGCCATGTGGGAGCGGGAAGGCATGTCCCTGTACCCCACCCAGACATGCTCATAGGATGCTTCAGTTATAGCACCTCAGAGGGAGTGTTGTGTTCATTTCCGTCTATGCATTGGGTAGCAAGTACTTAACTGAAATACTTAATTTTGTCTCCCTTGGTATGCAATCTTCACTGTTTCCTGCCTGTTTGTCTTCTTGGCCATTTGAGGAAACTGTTAAACCTTCTCAGTAGAATTGCCTTTCTTGGCTGGTAGCTGAACAAAAGATCTTTTCTACTGAGAATAGTAATTTCAATTTAAAATGGCAATATAGGAAGGAGGCAAGATGCTCCCTGCTGTAATTAGAACAAGTTTTCCAGTATTCTGTGTTATCTTTAGACTCTGGAAGTGTAGTTGCTCTACTAGGATTAGTAAGTCACCTCCATTAACTCTTATTTATCGCTGTGTTGTATCACAGGGGCATCACAGTGGCGGTGGTGATCAGAAACTATTTGTGTATTCTGAAATACAGAAGGCACTCTGAAACAGCATTATTCCTGTTGGCTTATAATATTAACAAAAGCAAAGACGGAGAAGAAAAGATGCATAGTACTCATCCCCATGTGACTATGTGACAATCATATTGGATACTTACCAGGCCTTACGGACCAAGCACTCTGAATTCCATGCTAGGTGCTCACCACATTATCCACTATTGATTACAAAATCATAATCTTTTGCATGCACAATACTATGTCATTTTGTCTTCCCAAGTTCACACCCTGTAGGGACTCTCACTCCTTGGGACTTACGTTATGCTGTGTGCAGATCTATTTAATTAGCCCATGAACAGCTTTTGTTTTCAAGACAGCAAAATGTCAGCTCAGACATTAAAAATGCACACAGGCGCACGATCCTCTCACTTCGGGGTGGGGGAGAGAGCTGCTCCCTGTGCCTTAGCAGCAGGCATCAGGGGTATCTCCTTGAGGGATGTAGCACAGCAGGATTCTGTCACCCTCTAAATAGGAGGTTGACGGTCTCCAAGAACAGCAATCAGGACAGCAACCTCCACCCTGCTAGGACAGCAGCACAGAAGGGCAAAGCAGTGGTTAAGCAAAGATTTTGCTGGCAGAAGCACCCATAGAGCTTTAGGCACGTATTCTGCTGTCAGTTTTCAGGAGTAGGCTGGGAACTCAGTTAAGACTTGCTTTCAACCTGCAGTGCATGTCATATCTGCAACAGGCATGTCTAATTATTCTTATCAGCTCTTGAACTGTCATTTCCCAGGTTTGTTTTCTGAGGAAAGGCAAACAGAGGCAGTGGAGGCTTGCAGCGGTGAGCAGGTCCCACGCTGTGCCAGCCTCGCCGCGGTGGGGCAGCATGCCAAGGCTGCTGCACTGTAGTAGGGATCCCTGCTCTCTGTGCTACCCACTGCCCTGCTTGCCACCTCCCAGGTTCCCAGGACACAGGCACTCCCTTCTGCAGACGAGCAGCTTCCACAGTGGGATCCTGGGGGCTGGTGCAGAACTGCACACCAGTAACCCACCCTGTCAGCCCTCGATAAGGGGAAAAGAGAATATTGGGCCTCTCTCCTGGAAGATTTTACACACCCTCCTGATTTTCTTTACTGTTACAGACATTTTTGTCTTGCACGTCATCTCCTTGCCAACCTTCTGCCTCACATGCTAAGGCCCACAAGTACTTGAAGGAAGGTAACAGAAATTGCTCATTGCACAAAAGCCACTTTCCACATTCCTGTCTGCTCACCCTCACATTTCCCAAATAGACTTATGTATAAGTTGAGGCCAAACCTCGGCATTTTCAGCATGTGAAGCTGAAACAAAAACTGGAGTAAATAGCCCTTGTTAATGATCTATCTATTATATATTTTTAAGGATTTTTAGATAGACGATGAGCTTTGTGCTTTTGTACAAATAAGTGTTTGCTCGAATCCTTTCGACCAGAATTTCCTCAGTTCTCACCTATATGCAGGTGGCCACTGGTAGTCCAGCTGAGGCACCTCTGCCAGCTTTGATGGTGTAGTATTTTAAATACTGCATGCAGTAGTATTTTAAAATAAAATAAATTAGTATTTCAGGCTCACTGTGAAAGTCTGCATGCTGCATAAGGGGTGTTGGGAAGAGATGCCATCTCCTGTGACAAATGAAAAAGGAAGATGCGGAACTGCAGAGACTGAAGAAAAAAAACATAGCATGATAAAGCATTATTTGACCGAAGAAGTTTCCTAGTGAAAAGGGGAATGAAGCTCACCAGAAGCCAACAGGTAGGTTACAAGCCAATTCAGGTAAAATAAGAAACGGGCATTTTTGCAGCAGATAAGATATCTTGCAGAGAAAGAGCAGCTCACCCTCCCAGTTCTGTGCTCACCCACCCCTTCCAGCAGCACTCTCTAGTGAGACGCAGAACAGCTTATATACTATATATATATGTATATTTACCCTCGCTATGAGCAGGCATTATGGTGATCACTTATGGAGCTCTTTCTACCAGCCCCTTAGTCTGCACCTGGTTTGGGCCCATTGTTCATACCAGAACACTTTGAAATATTGAAATCTGCATCCAAGTCTTCCTGATAACGAAACCCAACAGGTAGAAACAGCTGGATTTATGTCCAGACCGTTCCCTTTGCACACCCACACGCTGCAATAGTTCAGCGCTTAATTGGACAGACTGGGAATTTCCATTTGCTCTCCAGCATGCTTTCATTCCTCATTAGGGATACATCATCCATTTGAGTTAAATCAGTTGTTAACAGAACAAAACATTCAGTTTAATGAAAATCAGTGGTATAAAATCCCAGATTTTGCAGAAAGTGCATTAAGAGGCAAAGCTGGAATGAATTCAGCTTCAGCTATACCAGACAGAAACCTATTCAGCTACAAGGCATATGCTAGAGCTATGGAGGAAAAGGTGCTAATGCAACATGCTTCATGGTTGTGGTCCAAAATAAGAACAGATAAGTGATACAAGCAGGAAGACACTAATCTGCTGGCTGTGTATGAAGGTATGTAACAGTATGGCTGCTAAAAAATATGCCTCGTTCTTTATTCATGTAAGCTCCTGGACCTTTCGTAGCTGAAGCACTGCAGTCAGAACGCGCAAACTGTTAAAACCAGTATGTGAGATTTCCATTTCGAGTACCGGCAGCCTCAGATGCAGGCTGCTAATGAAGCAGCAGGGATGTAGCTGCATAGAGAGCATGGGCTCCATGGGTCCATGCAGAGGGCAAGAGGTTTCCTTGGCAGGTCCAATGTGGCACTGAAGCAGGTGAGGAGCGAGGGTCGCTGCCCTTTGCATGCCTCTGCCCTCCTTCAGCGTGCCTGGCTGACCCCAAGTTGTAACAGGAGGGGAAAAGTAGAGTAGGCAGAAACAACGTATGAGGTTTGTTAGGACAGGCAAGGGATGAGCAGTCACAGGAAGGGGCGTATAAAAAAGGAAAAGGAAAGCCTGGATGAAGTGAGGTATGTAAGGAAGGATCAAAAAGCAGGCAAGAATGGCAGGGATTCAGAAAATGTGCATAAAAGAGAAATGGCACTTTTCCCCTCTTGCGAGGCAAGGTGAGTGTGGTTCTGGAAAGATGCTGCTGTTTGCAGTGTGTGGTAGCACCTAATCTTCTGACGTTGGAGGTTCTTTCCCAGAAGAAGCCAGGAGACGATGCATGAGTGCGATGTTACACCCTCAAGGGTACCATCAGCAACTGTGGGGCAGGGAGGTAGCTTGATGCTTGTAGTCAATGTGAGCAATGCCATCACAACTGTGTCTGCTCCAGGGGCCCACCCTTCCAAAAAGTTACTGAAAAATGAGATGACACTCACGAAAAAGTTACAGGGATTAGTCAGGTATCTTGGAAAATCCTACCCTGGCACAGAAGACTAAAAAATTGAAGTCTATCAGACCAGATTGTAAATCTGAGCTTGGAATCTTTGGTAGCAGATCAGTAGTACTGCAGCTGAAGGATGTGAAGCATGGATTTGGTACAGATTCACTTCTGCCTTCAGGTGTTTATACATCTGTATTCATCCTTGAATATGCACATTGGTCCTACAGGGTTGTTGTGCTAGATGAGGCATCACCTCTGCATGCAGCCACAGCTTCATGCTGGATCAGGTGTTGCCTCTCCTGTCCTGGCAGACATCATGTCAGCATTAAGCCTGAGGTTGGTGTGAACGCTGCCACGGGTGCTTGGGCAAACCCAGCACACACAGCCATGTCCTCCTGCCTGCTCCAGCTCCCATTTGTGCTGCCATTACCTGCTCATGGCATGGTGGGGTCCCTATGGCCTAACCCTGTGCCTGGTCTTGCTGCCTGCACCTCAGCCTGTCTCATATCCTCAGAAATGCCTCCTTCACCAGGCAGCAGTGGGCTCCCTGAATTACTGTTCTGACCTTTCATCTCCACAGTTTGGATTTATGGTGCTGGTTAGGTAATCAAGGAAAACCAGCTGTAGTTCACAGTGCATATTTACTGATGCTATCTAACACTGCTTTGGTATGATTCAAAATTTGCTCAAGACAGGGAATTCAAGGAAGCTGCCAAAAGAAGCTACATGTTAGCAATGGGACTGAGAAAATCACTAATGAAATAACAATTAGAAAAGGAAAGATAAACTAAAAGGCTTTTTGTATGCTAATAGCATTACTTTATATTTTTTTATTATTATTTTTTACACAATGATCCAAGTCCTTTATTAAAATAAACTGGTTGGACCATGCAGCTGATTCTCCGAGGAGCAAGATGGCTTTTTCATAAACCAGCATGGTGGGCTTGATATTATTATACTGTGTTCACTGTATGTCTGGTTTGTGGGTTGGGTGTTTTCTCTTGTGGGAATGCTGAGGCTAAGGATTAATTTTCACTAGCACTTTAAAATCCTAGAGGGCACCACTGAACAGTTCTGAACACCGGGCTTCCTTTACAAAGATTTTACAGGTGTTGCTGTTCTTGTCTCATTTTTCGCTTTCTTTTTTCTTCACATTAAATTTATATTAAAAAATAATAAAAAAAACCCTTTAAAGTAGTAAGTATTCAGTTAATGGGTGAGCGCAGAAAGAAAAAACCTAATACACAACAAGAAAAAGTATTATATTTACAAAATTTAAGCTGTTGCTTTAACGTAGTCTGTGTAACTTGCCCCAGAAGAGATGCCAGGCTGGCAACCCCATCTGCATCCACTTGCATATTCCTACAGGGGTACAATAAGCAGCTGATTTCCCAATTAAGCTTTCCCAGTAAAGTAGTTTTGTAATTTAGACAGACTCAAAAGTTTGAAAAATGAATACATATTCATGAAGTACTAATAATCCTCAGTCTAGAATGCAGCTTTTAGCTGAAAGCAGATATGACTAGCTCATGTATCACTTACCACACATCTTAACTAAAATGTGAACAAGGAAGAAATGGCTGAAACCAGCAGATTGTGTTTTGCTACGACAATAAATAATAATCGTATTCTGACTCAAGTGCCAAATGTATAGAGCTTAATTAGAGGTCAGTAGAGCATATTTCTGCTCAGCTGTTCCATTTAACAGCAATTAACATGTTCGTGTAGCTTAAACTGGGTTGCAGAACAGATTTCAAAGCGTTGAGTGAAAGCAGTATCAGGGAATGGTGTTCAGCCGCTCCCCTCAGCTCAGGAGCAGCACACCTGGCACCCGGCTGCGCCGCGCTGCTGGCAGCTTCCAGCGAAGGTGATGGGCGGAGAAGGCTTAGGCCAGGCGCGGTGTCTGCCCCTCCATCACGCGGAGGGCTGGAAGGCACCTGCCCCGGGGGC
>NW_009937417.1:0-2042 GCF_000696875.1 Nestor notabilis
CTGGAGAGCCGCAGCGTGGGGCTCAACATCGTCTACCGCGACTACACGGCCCACCAGACCTTCCTGCACCGCCGCTGCCAGCTCATCCCCGGTAAGGCTGCGCCACCGCGGCGTTGGGTTGGGACCCGTTTGGGCTGTGGGCATCATCCCCCATAGGTGCTGCCCAACCCAAGCAGGGTTGTTCATCTTGGACACCCTCTTCTCGCCTTTGGCCAAGGGGTTTTTTCTCTGCTGCTGGTTTCTAGGAGGCTGCCTGCAAACCTGGGGCTGGGGAGCACCGAGGAGCTGCGGCTTTTGTTCTGTTTGCACAGGGAAGTGCAAATAGGAGGGTCTGTTCACAAGTGTGGAAAGAGCACTTAGTAGTTGAATTAAATATTTGCAGTTTCCCGATGCTGGGACCGGATGCCCAGCTTGGACCTACTGCAAGAGGACAAGCAGCTTGAATTCTTTGTGTGGCTGGGATGAAATGATCCAGGGCTGAGGGAGATGGGACATCTCAGCCTGCCATATGCTCATTAACTCTGTCTTTTCGTAGGGAAGTGCATGTCTTTCCTGCTCCCCTCCAATGATAAGTGTTAGTCATGGCTCTGTGGCTTTTTCTCCTCCTCTCCTTGCTTCTGCTGGCCTCATGATTGCCTGTGGCACGGTGCTGTGTGCAGTAGGACTTAACTCACGCTGAAGGCATTTAATTGTGTCAGTGGCTACAGTGCAAGCCAGAAAGCGGAGCCAGCTCTCGCTGGCAAATGCAGAGTTGCAGGAAGAGACTGGAGCGATGGAAGGAGGACATGAGCTGTCTTCCTGGAGCTGTTCTTGTCTCTGTACTGCCCTGGGGGGCCATATTCTCTATTTCTGGATGACTGTACCTTGCCATCTGCTCCAAATACCTGCATCACTCTGGAGTTCCTGTCTTTTGGCAGTGGCTCTTCCATGCTGCGCCTAAGGATGGCCCCTTTGCGAAGTGTTCCAACTACAATTAAGGACATGGGAGAAGCCTTTGTCCTGAACTCCAGCAGGGAAGGTCTGAGCACTTGGTCGCTGCAGTGCTTGGACGGTGTCTGCGTTAGCTTTAGGGTTACAGGCTAAGTTTTATTCCCCATTATCCCTGCAGTGAACATCTGTAGGGAAGCCACGAGCTGCTGCGAGCATGTTTAGATTTTGCTGCTGGGATTGTGTGTGGTAAAAGCCCCTGGAGCCATGTGGAGAAGGGCACTTGGCCAGGGGCTGGAGGAGCTGCTCTTCCCTGCCAGCACCCTGCACTCCTGTGGCTTGGAGCCGATGGTTTCTGGCCCTTGCTTCCTGCCCAGGGAAAGCTGCACTGAGCCGTGTGGGGAGCACAGAGCCTTGCCACAGCTGGCGGGCTAGGATCTTATTGTCTCTGTCCACCCGCAGAGTCCTTCCCTGCTTTGTGAGAGGGACACGGGCGTGTGATCACAGGAGCGTTTTCGGCAGCAAAGGCTGTGGACTGTAGAGAAGTGTCATTCTACAGCCAAAATCACTTCCTTTGGCTCCTGCTGGGTTCTGCTCCATCCCGCTGGCCCCGATGGCAGCGTGAGGACCTTCCTGAGGGCGGCTGGCACAAGGCTGCTGAAAACGTGCCATCATCCCAAAGTCCCTGTGACTGCTCCTTCTTGCTTCTCGATGAGATCAGCTGTGTCTGCGTGGTGTTTAAAAAATGCAGGGTTTTGTCATGGTAACAAGGCAGTGCAGAGGAGGGAAGCCAGGTGGAGATAAGAGCCCTCCCTTCTGCTCTCCCCAGAGCTCTGAGTTTATCTGCAGTTTCCTGGCAGATTGGTGAGCGCTGGCACTGGGGTGCTGTGACATTGAGGCAAGGAAAAGGGTGAAAGAAGGATGTTCAGGCTGTGGGCAGGGCCATTAAATGTCTATTGTGTAATCATCTCAGGGAGCAGGAAGAGGGGAAAAGATAGGGGTTTAATGGGCAAAGGCAACACAAGGCAAGCCCTGGACCCTCCCGCACGAGGTGCTGCGGGGAGCCCTAGTTAAGATCAGTGGTGCTTGTGCAGTGATCTTTTCTATCCGACAGT
>NW_009937417.1:2085-2377 GCF_000696875.1 Nestor notabilis
CTTCCTCTCGCGTCGGGATACAAACATCCAGAAGCCATTTTCTTTTCATGGAGACATCCGGGAGAGTTACGGCTCTTGTGCCGCTGTGGGATGTCCTCGATCGGCACCTTAATCCTCGTACATACGCAACACTCGGAGCGGGAGCTTATTCCTCCGGCTGGGAGTGGGAGTTTGTGCAAGGCTCTGCTTTGCCTCGTCTTGTCCCCGTGTTGGGTCAGGGTAGAGCTGCTGACTCGACTTCTTACCTCCTGCCTTCCCCACTCTGGCTCTCCAGGGTCCCTCCTTTGGCTCC
>NW_009937417.1:2456-3888 GCF_000696875.1 Nestor notabilis
GCTTAAGCCTGGCCAGACTCTAGATGGGGCTCAAGAGTTTGCGATCTTTCCTGCACGGATCCTGGCCCGGGTTCCACTTGGGTTCGGGCACCCTGGAGCATTCTTGAATGGAAAGGCCATGGCTGTGATCCCACAGCCCCTGCAACTGGTGAGCCCTGGGGAGACAAGAGACCCTCTCCCAGCACCGGGGTCCCAAAGGGCTCAGAGAGGGGCTTCCCCCCACGCGTGGGGCAGCGAGGGGGGGCTGTGGAGGGCTGAGTCACGGGCTGGGGGGGTGGCGGCAGGGAGAGGAGGAAGGTGCCAAGCGCAGGATGGAGCTGGCCGAGGCTCCAGCCCCTCTCAAGACCCCCATCACCTCGAATGTCACCCTGCATCACACGGGGACACCAGGAGCCTTCCCAGAGCTGGTGTCACCAGTTGTGCCTTCCTCCCTTCTTTCCCTGGCCCTTTACGGTGTTTGCTATGATTCATGTTTGCTCCTGGCAGCAACCGGTTGCGCACATAAACCAAAACCCGGTCTCTTCCCTTGGGGAGGGACACAGACATTCCAGCCAGGCTTTGGAGGCAGCTAAAGCCTTGCAAGGCTCGAGCCCCACTCATTTTCAGTGTGTTCAGCACAGCGGGTCCTGCCCAGCATGGCTGGGAGCAGCTCAAAACCCCGCACAACTTTGGCGGCCAAAAGCCAAGTAACATTTTTAACGCCTGGCTTGGCTTAGCCCCAGCCCGTGCCCGGGGTGGGCAGCTCCGGCACGCCGCAAACGTGACAATCACGATTAAAGGAGAAGCTTCTAAAGCTGCATTAACGCTCTGGGGAAGGCACAGACCCCTTTCTCCTCTCTCTTACAGCATCTCAGGGTGCTGCTAATGGTGATGTCACCCTGAGAATCACCAGTTTGAGCACCGGCAGCAGTAGATGCTGTTGATAGAGCGAGTCCCCACACCGTGTCACTGGGTTTTGGAGCAGCACCACACAAAGCCCAGCACAAGCTGATAGGAAACCAGCACTCGCCTGGTTAACAGGCACAGGGAAGATGTGCTTCTCACTGCAATTGCACAAGCTGAACCTCAGCCAGTTCTTCATTTCTTAGAACAAAACAAAGCCATGTCCCAGACCAGTTTTCCCTTCATCACCAGTTGGCCTGAAGGAGCCCAGATCCAGTTGCAGCCTGTTCTGACCCCTGGGAATGGTTCTTGGGAAAGGAAGGACGTGGATCTGTGTGTGGTGAAGCCTCTCGCCGGTGGGAAGAGGAATGAAAGGGGCTGATGCCTGGGAACGCACATTCTGGCTGGTGGAGGAAAGGATGAGGATGGAGTGGGAATGTGGGGTGGGAGCTGGAGGGAGGCTTGTGGGACACCCAGGACGTTATCCCAGGCAGCGTTCAGCCCCGGGAACCATCCTGCCTCGGGACACGTTCCCGTGGGCTGCTGCGGT
>NW_009937418.1:0-3721 GCF_000696875.1 Nestor notabilis
CCCCTGCCGCGCCCCTGCCCCGCCCCGTCCCCGAGGAACCGACCCGCTGTTGACCAAGTGCTCGCCATGCACCGGCGGTGCCGCTGAGTGCCCCTCTCTCCCCATCAGCCCAAATAGATCTTTTTGCATCATCTCTTTCAGCTTAAGAGGCATACAATGGAAATACCAACGCGTGGAGGCTGGGAACTGAGCCCGGGTTGCTGGGAATAACGAATTATTTAATATTTACACCAAAACAAACAAAAAAAAAATATAGGCTTTGGGGTTTTTGGGTTTTGTTTTTTTGTTTTTTTTTTTTTTTTTTTTTCTTGCTGCCTACTCTTATAATCAGTCAGTTGCTTGACTGGCAACTAGTGTTACCTGACAGAAAGCAAGATTTACAGCATCCCAGATTTTCCTCAAAAATGACACTCCTGTCCTGCCAGCAGGCAGATGCTCTAAAATCAGTTAAGCTGGATCAGGGCTGAGAAGTTTCTCACTTGTTTCCAGGCTGGAAAACATGGAAGGGAGAACAATGGGATTCAGGGGTACCTGACAGCAGAGCGTGAAGGTTGTGCTTTGCTGTCACTGCAGTGCTGTGTGTGTTCTGCAGGCAAGGGTGCACTTTGGAGTGGAGGAGTAGCATGTATACTCTGTTAAATATCTTTGTCATGTCTTCCCACAGTGTCTCGGGTTTGTGTTGCATATGTTACACATGCCTCTTTATCCCATGCCGAGTGCTGTTGTGTTTTAGTCACGCATTACTATTCCACTTAAGTTTGCACAGAATCAGATGCCCAACTAAACTGATTTGTCCAATTTTCGCCCTTAAGATTCTAGATTAGCTGCAGACATCAAAAATCTTTTGAGAGAAAACAACATAATCAAATAGAGACGGATACTGGCCTGCGGCAGGTGTGCCTTTTATTTATTTGTGCGTCCACTGAACCCCCAGACTCAGCAATGATGCGACAGCCAGATTGTACCCGTACACCAGGAAAAACCTACAGGGAGATCGGGTGGTTTCTTCCAGCTGAAGAGTTTGAGCCTAAATTTCCACTCCAGAAGGGCTTGATGAATAAAAATTATCTACCTTGTCAAACATAAAATGAAGAAACTGCATCTCTGGGAGGGAACTGGATGCAGCCTTCTGTCCTACTATGGATCCTGCTGAGACTAAAATACCAGCAAAAAACTGGGAGTGCTAGTGAAAATTTTAGTTCTCCAAATTCACATGCAAGCAGCATGGTGGAGGGGTGTATCTGCAGTTTGTATTGTTGCAGAGTTTCTCCGAGCATTCTCAGATCAAGAAAGCTTTTTTTAAGCTTGGTGGCAGCGTTTGCCCCCTCGCTGGGAATTCAGGGATAAACTGTGGTGGATACTGAGCAGGAGAGTGGAACATGAATTACTCTGCTGATCCTGCACCTGTGAAATGGCGCAGAAGGAAACGGTTTGGCCAGCATAAATTAAGGCAGCTCTGAGACTCATCTAACATACCTCAGCAATCCAGCCTGCCAGCAAAAATTAGACAGTGCAGAAAGCCGGGTAAACATAATCTCTCTATCTTCCACGGCTTGTGAGAGTGACACAGCCAAGTAACATTGTCAGATCTCCTCAATAATGGAAAGAAAATAACACTGTTTAAGTAACACGTTTTGCAGTCACAGCATGCACACTAGAGTATTTAATGTGTTAGCTAGTTCAGACGAACCTTTGGATCTCTTACAGGGGAAATCATCTTTCTGTTGTGGATCTCACCCAGCAGAATGAGGCCCAATTCAGACTGATTTCCTAGGCACCACTGCAACACTTAGCACAACATACCATTACATTAAAAAAGACATCATTAGTCAGAATCTCTGCAAATCTCAGAGTAAGTATAAAGACTGACATTATATGCCAAACCATCTCCGCTTGTTCATGCTGAAGATCTTTGATCTGTCTAGCTGAACTGGCCTAAAGGTTTTTGGCTTTATTTTCAAAGGAGAAATCTCATGGGCTGCCGAAGTGGGTACACTGATACTAATCTTCATCTTTCAAACTTATATCAATAGTTCTTTGTTCCAGTGGCCTCTCATCCATATAATGAGTATACCAAAAGGTGTTCAGTGTATATTGATGGATATACACCTTATGCAAAGGGACACCCTGCAGCTATGCATGAAACCCAGCATCATGGGACTGGGAGCATGCCAAGCACAATGTACTACTGGTCAGTGCAACTGAGAGGCTTAAGTCCGCTGTCCATTCATTCACTGAGTAAAACCTCACCTGGATCTGTCACAGCAACGTTACAGAATCTGTAGAGATGTTAGAGTGAAAGTTTGCAAGGACAAAATTTAACTCTTTCAGCATAAGGCAGCAGATTTGGATCAATTGACTGATGCTGATGACTTTAACAAGACACTGGGAAAGGTCAAGATCATAATAGACATCTCAGTTCTTGAAAATGTATGTTACAGTTGTTTTCTTCTTATGTGGGTGACTCCTTATCTATCCACAATGGTAAAGCTATTTCATAGTTCTTAATCCAGAGAGCTCAGCCAAAGGATTGCACTCTAGATTTGGCTAAAAGAATGCAATCAACCCAGAGTTCATTCCTTGCCACCCTCATTCTTGCAGGCTGCCAAGATGGCAGCCAGACACACACCACAGGCTGGACAGACTGCTTGGGTACCCTTCTCTGTTCCAGACACTTCATGAGGACCTTGGTTCCTCTACTGACATGCTATAAGCTGTGTATTTCTCAAGGGACAAATATGCCAGCTTTTCACAGGCTCACAGGAAGGGGGTATCTGATCATGTCACAGGAGGACCAGGAAATAATGTCCAGCCATATAACTTTATTCACAGGATCCTATTCTCAGGAAACTGTGTATGTGCATTCCCTGATGGTCTTATACTTCCATTTGGGGACATAGGATAAAGTGGTTATATGATGGAGCAGGCCTCCAGGATATGGTTCTCTATAACAGAATGAGACCAGATCCACTCATGATCTTCCAACCCATTTCGTAAGTCCTCTTTGCCAGTGGTTTGTCCCCACCCCATCTTTGCAGAGCTGGTATGGGAGCCAGTTACAGTGGGTACATGTGCTGAGAAGCCCAAGCAGGGCAGTCAGAATCAGCTGCACAATAGCCTTACCGCTGTTGTGCAACTCCCAGCGTAGCTACCAGCTCGAGTCGCCGCGCACTGGCTTCTCCCAGCGTGCAAGTGTCTAAAGAGGACCTACGCCTTAGCAGCAGCTGCAAGAAACTTGCTTCTTCACCCTAGAGCTGCATCTATGCGTGCTCTTCCCCGCTTCTCACCGAGCAGAGGGCGCTCCGCTCTCACAAGTGGCTCCTCGGCACGTTCCCAGGATGGAGCTTCGTCAGTGGAAGATAAAACCCCTGCACACGGGCACACAGACACACACAGAGAGCCACACACCGGGAGACAAAAACCCCAAGCACAAAACTAAGAAGGGTCTGCGCGCTGAGAAGAGGCTGGTGGAGACCCCCGAGGACCCAGCCTGGTCCCGCACGGCCGCGGAGGGCACTGGCTCACCCTGGGCCCGGTGCCACGGTACCGTGCGGCGCAGTGGAAAAGCCACAATGCGAGCTGCTCTCTGGGGGGGTGGAGACAGACACAGGCGGAGCCAGGGCTCGAATTCTTGAACCTTTCACATCCTTTCTGTAATTTGAAACATACTTGTTCCCATTCCAGAACCCTTTTCTTTTTTTTTAAATTCCTTCCTTGAGGC
>NW_009937419.1:0-8003 GCF_000696875.1 Nestor notabilis
CGCCGCGGCGTTGCCGGCCCCAGTCCCGGCTCCGTGGGGCACCCTCGGCGTGCTGCATGGGAGGAGGCGGTTTACCGCGCCCTCCTGACTTGTCTGCTTACCTGCTAGTGCACTTGTGCCTACTTCTCGTCCTGTTTGTGTTGGTTTGGTTTTGGGACACGGGGAAAGGGGAAGGTGAGTTTTGCACCAGGCTGTGTGAAGGTTGGGGCATGTATTTATATATACAGTGGGGTCTCCCCAGGGCTCGATCCCCTTCTACCGTTGTTATGCTGTGCTGTACGCTCACACAGAGATAGTAACTGTTCTCCTTCAGGTAGTTAGCCCATGTGAGCTGACTTCTAGCTCTTCAAGCAAAACACGCTCACTGGTCGAAGAAACTTTCTGTGTTGTAACTTAAGCAAAAACTGTACGAACTAGCTCAAGTAAGCAAGGACTCTTGATCCCGTTTAACGGTGGTGGGATTAAAACGTTGGGCTCCCACTCGGAGAGTTGAATAGTGGCCCCTTCATCTGTTTGTCCATCCATCCCTCCCACCCCTCATCTGTCGTGTCTATGCTTGTTTCTTTCCCTCTCCCGCCTATCAAAACTTCCTACTCTGCTTCGAGGTTTGTTCACGATGTTGACAGAGGTGTGGAAAGCTTCAGCGGGACTGATGTGTGAAGAAGGCACTTGGGAAGCCTGCACCCAGCTCCGGGAAACCCTTTGGTGGGAGAGAGAGGAGGTGGGGACGAAGGAGGCGCTGGGTCACGGGCTGCACTCGTGAGGTGCCCCTGTCCTGCTGTGGGAGACCTCTGCAGTGGTGGATATCGTTGGTGTTTTTTTGAGGGCAGATTCAGCCTCAGGTTTGTCAACTCCAGTTGGACCCTGTGAGTTTTTTCTGAGTGCCCACTGGGATATTGCTCTTGCAGTTCCCGCTCTACAGGAAATAAATCAAAAGGGAAATCTCTATGAGTTAGGTGAGGGATTTATGATTTAGGAAGGGCACTTCTGTTTTCTCGTAGGACTGTGTTTTAGCGTGATTGCCTTTTGTTACATAAAGTATTTTCACAGGCTTTGCTGGAGTTGAAGTTGATGTGAAGTTAGGAATGTTTTCAGAGGTGAAAGTTTCCCTGGATTAGAAGCGGCACTTATAGCAGCCATTACTCCTCTGTCTCAGGACCATAATGCTGATTAGACTGCGTGCCTGTGGTCAGCACTTGGCAGTAGCTCGGCTCAAGACCGAGGCAAATTTGGAAAGCAGGCTCATGTTTTCATCCAGAGTGAGATGGATACTCCCAGCCCTCCTGAGCGTGAACATGTGCATGAAGGGGCTGTGCCGGTGAGGGACCGTCCAAGCAGCCTTTGTGAGAAGAAGATTCCACACAAACGTGCTGTGAAGTTATGTGTTAACATATAAATAACTTCCCCAGAAAGATCTCTTTTTCCCTGATTGGTATTGGTTTAAACAGGAGTGCATTGTTCCGATGAAATAAGCTTTTTGCTGTGGCATGTGGAATATTTATATAATGCTTTTCCCTCATTGTGTTTTTTCTCTTGGGCGCTGAAAGTTTGTTACCTTGCCAGATTAAAGACTAAACCTGCTAATCATTTTAAAAGGCTTTATTATACTTCAGCATGCTTGGCTTGCTTTCTTGCATAATTTATTTTATTTGCAGGTTCCTTGAACAGGTAACTCTTTAGCTGGACCCTCAATTAGTGTTATGCAGAATAATTTGAGGGCTGGCTGTAGCTGGGAGGTGGATCTTCTGACTAATGCAAACACGTGTCCTTTGAAATGCAAAGGAATAAATTAAAGGCTGCTGGTGACTTTTGTTTCTGCTGCTGTTTTTCAGTTTCTAGGTAAGCTTTTGACCTCTGGTGAACAGCATCATTTTATGTCACTCCCTGCATGACAAGACTCTAATAAAGAAATGAGACGTGGAAAATTTTTCTTTATGGTTATACTTTCATCTCTGCACGTTAAAATTGACACTTTAACAGCTAGCTAACAGCCTTATTAGCACAATGTTTCATAGTTTACTTTTAATCTGAAATGGTTATTTACTGTGTAGTTCACAATCACTGGATTTTATGTTTGACCAAAGACTAACATTCTGTATTTTATCTTATGAATATTAGATTTAATTCTCAAGGTTAATTTCATAAAACAAGTGATTGGAGGAGAGCTTCTACCATTTGTTTTCTTACACGTGCCATTTAGGAAGGGTGATACCATGATCTTCACTAAACCGGCCAAGGTCTGGGAGAAAGTATTTGGCTAGTGGTATCTGCTGCCTGTAGTTAGTGCTGTGGTGCCATGGAGATGTATTCTGGAAGAATGACATAAATAACTGGTGGGAGATGCCAGCTCTCAGTGGGGAGATTGGTTTTGCAGATAATGATTCATGATTATTGTACAACAACAAAAACATCTTGGAAAAACGTAAAGAGTGGCAGAAATAAGTGGTCTGACTTAATCCATTTTAATGTTCAATGTAAAGCTGAGAATATTTCTTCAGGACTTTTTTTTTTCCTTACAAATCTTTGTACAATCAAGCAACTGTAAAATGATTTTTTTTATATATATATAACTTTTCCTAGCCACAAGGAGCATAAAAGCTCCCCCCTGTTCCGTGAAACAAGGCCCAAAAGCAAAGTCCAAAAGTAAGCCACTACCTGCTGGAGAGTCAGCTTATTTGCTCTTGGTGAACTTGCTTTTTTTTTTTTTTTTTTTGAGCTGTTCGCTCCTAGGTAAATACTATAAATACCATTTATCTATAATTTCAAATAGAACCTATCAAGAAGTAGTAAGTCAAACGTGAATATTTTTAGATTTTTGTAGTCAGGTTTTAAATAAAAAGTACTCTGTTCATTGTGACCAACAACAGCTGGTACAAAATGCAATTGCTTGTCTTCTCTTGCTAATTCAGACTAGAATGCTGCTATTTTTTTTGCAAACAAGGGTGTTTTTTCTGGCACAGTGCTGCGTACCAACAGTAGCAGGCTATGTAGCTAATGAGAGTTGGTCTAGCTAAACCAAAGCTACTGAGAAAGAGTTGTGCTTTTACTTGCTACCTTTTTTCTGTGTAGGTGAAGCATTTCTCAAGTTTTGACCAAGGATATGATAACTTTTTTAGCTACAGCATCAGTTTTTGAAAACTGTAGCTGATATTTTTCTAAGTACCTCTTTGATTTCTGTCTGGAAGAAGTGATGGTGTAGTTATAGGTATCTCTTATAGGATGACACAAATTGGAACAGTGTTTAGGAGCCATATTCATCCATGGAAAGATGGTACTTTGGCTAGGATTCTGTGTTGATTTGACTTGTGGCTGGGTTGGCACGGAGTTTATGCTCTTTGAGTGATACAGCCTGAACTGTTTTCCTGACTATACTGGTAAGTCTTTTTTTTTTTTTTGATGGTTCTGTGGTTAACCTGTGGGTTTGCTCCAGAGCAGGCCAAGATGCTTACAGGCTCAAAATTCTCACCTCGTGAGACCATGAAAGTGAATTTCCCCAGTGGTCCTCAAGAGGGATTCCTGGAGTTATTCAGGTTTTTGTGGGACAGATGTATGCCTATGTAAGTCATAGGACATCTGCAGTACACTGCTGGTATTTGTTTGTGGGCTTGCTGGATACAGAAGCAAGCAAGACCCTGTTTAGTTCCATAGGGCTGTGCACTTGGAGAAGCATCTAGCGCAAAAGTGGCTTAATTTTACAGGCATAGCAACAGTTTGAAGGGAACAGTGATATGGTGATGTGGAGGTGCCTTCTCTGGTCTCACTGAAAACCCTACAGCCAAGGTCATTCCTCAAAAGATGTGAGGGGGAGGAAAGCTGTGTATGGGATAGTCTCCTGTGTGAGAATTGTCACTGTTGTATTGGAGAACATTCATGTGCCTCCTCTTTGTTTGGTGTAGCCTGATCTGTCCCTTCCCCCAGCCCCCAGGCCTCACATACTTATGTGAGTTGTGACTTCAAGCCAAATTTTACACGGTAAAGACAGTTTGATGCGCTTGTGGTTAGAAGCGTCTGTTGTTGTGAGGCTCCATTACAATCTGGCCTTTGTAGCTGTAGGCTCAGCTAGTCGCGGATCATGGGTCTGCTTTGGCCTGTTCAGTGCACTCCAGGTTCAGTTATTCCCTTCCTCGGTAGTTCATGGATATCACTTACTGCTGTGCCTATTATATCATGAAATACTCTGATTTCCATTCCTGGTAAAACTTTCAGGCAACAATATTTATTTATAGGGATGCTTGGGAGAAGACTGGGAAATATGCTAATTTATTAATAGTTAGCAAATAATCATGAGGGCCTGGTGTTCCTTTTTTTAGAGCTGTCTTGCTTACCCAGGGAGATTTCAACAAGGTCAGTCATGTTAACCGTGTGTGCTGGGAGCTGCAAACTGTAGCTGGAATTTAGGAACAATGATGGGTAATGCATAGCACTGGAGTTATTTTTTAGCCTTTTCTTTTTAGATACTGTCGAATGATGTTTTGTTCAAATTATTTGGGAAAATCTAACACTAAGAACCTGGTTATTTTTTAAGGCAGAGTACCTTGATTTCAGTGAAGAAGAGTAGAAAGCTGCCCATAACTGGGGTTGCAGAAGAATCTCTTTCCTCTATTTACTTGGATACTTAAAAATACTTGTACAGGGTATTTGTTAAAAAGATCAGAAAGTGACATTGAATAATCAGTCTTTGCAGACCTCAGCTGAAATTCTGAATATAGCTGTCCCATAATGATTTACTAGTGAAACCTTAATATACTAAATAGATCTATTTATATTTATTTGTGGGCTGAAACAAAGTAAAAGGTTGCACAACGAGTCTGTGTTACTGCAGTCTTAAAATTATTCATTGTTGCTAAGATCAGTGAATGTGTATAAAAAAAAATAAACCAAAGTCTGCCTCTATGTTCGTGTGTTTAGATCAAGTTTTCATGTTTTTTGCTGTGTTGCACTTTTTGAGCTGCTTGTGGGTTCTGTGACTTTTTTTCTTGCCCCTGATCTTTTCATGTTCACAGTCAGCTCTGTTTATTTGCCATTAAGTTTTGCTGTTCAAACTATTTTAACCAAACATCAGAAAGTCTAGGAGTTGAATGCTGTCAGCATAATGTCTGGAAAAGGAATATTTTAAATGCTAAAATTGCAATAGGTGTTAGTGGAAAGTTGATTGTAACCTTTGTAGAGGAATGCAGTGCAACTGATAATGAATTTTAGGTATACAAGGTATTTTAAGGTAGTACCTGCACATAGGTTGTAGTGTTAAGAGCGAGTATGCTTGCTTGGTATTACCCAACTAGACATGTAAAGTGATATACTTATTAAGAGGAATTTCTTCTAACTGCTCAGTAGAGGGTGCAGAGGTTGGCCAGTGGGTTAATTGCTTTTTTCTTTCTTTTAAAGAGTTTCCTTCCTTGAATGACAGGAAGTCGTTTGTATCTGTTGTTGGAGACTTCTGTAGGAAAAACTTCACTTTAGATGAAATCTTGTATGTGTGTGTCAGATTCTCATAGCTCTTGTTATGAATTTGTTCCTTGCACTTCTGCCTGGGAGCTGAGGATCATGCCTCTCTCTGTACACTATCTAGCTCACTGCAAGAGCTAAGAGAAGACAAAGTACAGGGCACCGGGTAAAATGCATGTTGAAATTTGTCATGATGTTTTGTTTTCTTAAGGAAAAGACCCTGGCAAAAGGCTGTTATCCAACACATGCTACTAGATGAATTGCAGTTATGAGCGATGTGTGCATGCAGCCTGCTAGCAAGTATTCAAAAGTATGTGTGTTTTTTTGGGAGGTGTTTGTTCTTTCCTTTTGATTTTTTTGAATCTAAACTTCTGGATTGCCTGATGTAAATCATGGTCTAACAGATGAGCTCCTTCCAGGCATGTCAAACAGAGGACAACTAGCGACAGTTAGGGTTTGCAGGAAAGGTGGTGAGACTACTCAGTTTTCTGTTTGCTGCATCATCTTAGGACAGGATTTTCACTTACAGGCAGGCATCACACAGAAGGTATGCTAATAAGTCTGAACAATGCCTCTGAATTTAATGGAAAAAGCTTTTTAATGTCACTTTTTTCCCATAAAAGTGATGACATTGGTCTTAATTTGTACCTTAGAGTTTCCTGATAACATCAGTCAGGTCTCGCCTCCCTAGAGGGGTGGTGTTTCCAGAGTGTCTCTTGCACATACCCCAGATACGTAAGCCCTGTCAAATGTAGGAGGTAGTGAGGTACTGATGTTTTCAAGGCGAACCTGGCAAAAGGAAAGGGGAAACAGGAGCTAATGCAGCTGCGGCCTCTATAGCAACCTCTCATGTGTTTGTGGTTGCTCTTCAGGACTCAGCTTATTGTGGTTGCAGGATTGCTCACAGATTTTAGTGTGTTTGTCCACAGGGCTGCAGTAAGAGATAAGAAATGCAAATAAAAATGCTGCCTGACTGTGGATTGCTGTCTGATGTTAGTCAGGGTAGACAGTTCTTTTGTCATTTGGGCTCTCCTTACCAGTGTGAGATGACTTTGTAGTCTGAGACTATTATTCACATCCCTGGGCCAAGCTTCCTTTGCACAAGGAAATTGCCTCTGAGTTTCCATATGCCTGTCCCCATCTTTTCAGGGTACAAGCAATAACATTTCACAGCTTGGAGGATCTGCAGGAGGTCCAGTGAATCACACTGATCTCTTTTGCTGGATTTAAACATTTATTTCCTATTAAAATAGATATTTATGATATTATGAAATGTAGCTAATTTTTATCAAATGACACACATGCTGGGCAAAGCCAAGCATCTGTGTTTGATTTGGTGAGATCAGATCACTGACCTCCGTAACAGAGGTCTACAGATATGCGTTTAGTATCTGGCTGAATTATGTCATAATATTGCATCAGTGCTGAGTTAATAGTTTCTTGTACATGCTTCTTCGATACCCTTGAACAAGAAGACTGTTCTTTGTCACCATAATGACAAAATCTCTCTAGTTTTTTTGACTGTTTCTTATACTAGTAGTTAAGTTTGGGTAAGCAAAGCGTCTGGTGTGCTGTTGCAATCAAAGCTCTGTGGCATAAATGTGATCTTATCTTGTTCCTTGATCAAAGGAAAGAACTCCATTTAAAACTTAATTGGTGCTTATCAAGGGCTAAGGCTTCTGCTAAAGCAAGTGTTGGTACACGCTTCTAGGCTAATGATCCTGATGTCTCTGTCTTGTATTTGCAAAATTAATGTTGCTTAGGTTGCCATGCTTTTATCATTAATATCTTTCCTTATCTCAGAGTCTTGTATTACTGGAATGAAGCTTGCTGGGTGAATGCTCTATGAAAAGATCTGCAATATGCCCTTTTTGTTATTAAATAAAAGATAGCTATCTGGTACAGATGCTTTCCCAGCCAGAACAGAATGGAAGGGCTCAAAGCATTACCTCCTATGGATATATTAGCGAGTCTAGTGGGCCAGTGGGGCAGACTGGTTAAGGGTTTCTGTTGGGTTTTGTAGCTTGTTAAACACCCTTATCTAATAAGAGAGGATTTCTGCCTTCAGTTGTGGTACTATTGCTGTTGCTTGTTCTGAAGATGCTTTATTCTGAGCTACAGGTCTTTGCAGTACTTTTTTTCTTCCTCCTGAACTAGCATTGTGAAAGAGCTGTGTCCTTGCTGTGGTGGCCAAAAGTCAACCATGGTGGACATGTGAATAGAAGAAGGAAAATCTACTAGTCTGTATCACTGGCACAGCAATATCATAACTCCAGTGCCTTGAAATTTAATGTTGGGTTGGCTGCTATCCCACTGCTTCAGGAGGCAGAAGACCGTACCTGAGCAGGTATTGGCACTGTGCCAATTGGTGATGGGGGCAGGGAAGGAGAAGGGAACAATAAGGGATGAAGAACTTTATTTTTCTTTTCCCCTCCCTCCTGTGTAGGATTTTCCCTGAGGAAGGAGGGCGATAAGAACAAGTTCAAACATGCCTGAAGAATGTGGACTGAAAAACATGTGCAGGGACCAGGGGATGGAGCTGTGCCTGGAAAGAGAGT
>NW_009937419.1:8034-11060 GCF_000696875.1 Nestor notabilis
GTGGGAACCTAGACAAATACAGATACGTACTCTAACATGAGTGGTTTTGGTGTGGGGTTGGTTGTGTGGGTTTTTTTTTTTTCTTTTTGTTTGTGTTTTTTTTTGTTGTTGTTTTGATGTTTTTGTTTTGTTTTGTTTTTTTTTAGGGGTGTGTGTGGGCTTTTTTTCCTTTCTTTTCCCCCATGAATAGTTCTAGTGGTGATGTATATTCATTGCTTCACCCACCCATCGTTTGCAAGATGCAGGAGTTTTGCTGCTAGTATTTGGTTAGCTTCATCAAACAGAATTTTAAAAGAATTATGGCAAGACTTGAAACTCAGTAATTGTTGGCATTCCTAATGCAAGCTGTAACGGAAACTTTGGAAGAAAGAGGAGACAAAAGATAAATATGCTGTAAGTTCTGTGTGCTTTTTTTATTTTTTCCTTTAAAATTTGTAGCATTCCATGTAGTATTTGGATGTAAGCAGTACTCACGAGACGATGTAATATTTTACATCTTGTGAAATATAATCCTTGTGTAAACATGAAAGCACCATATTTTCTTGTATTTAAAAACAATCCTTCATCTTTTCTCTAGCTGTACACAGTTCACGCTGTTTCAGACAATAACACGAGATAGATAAATCTGTGTGATCAAAACAAGAACTTGGAAATCAAACTTCCAGTAACACTTCTTTCTTGCTGTTTTTGATTGCATCTTAGAACAACATGTGTTAGACATCACTGTGTTTATATAAAAAAAAAAAAAAAGAACATGGTTTGCCCTCAGTTATGATTAGGATTTAACAATGATGTTGGAGAAACACCTAATGTTGGCATTTGACTGGGGATGAGATTCACTGCTTATTTGGGAGGATGGGTATGGGTTTGATGCCGCAGTGCAAAGCTGGAGCATTACAATGGACTGAGATGGATGCTCTGCTTCCATAGCAGGTACTTGCTAGCAGTGGAAGATCTGTTTTTATGGTTGATCTTATGATAGTCATCATAGCTTCTTAAACGTTTTGCTGCTTACTTTTTTAGGGTATGTGTACCCTAAACTGGCTGATGCTGGCCGGTAGGATTCTGTCCAGTTATCGGCCTTTAATTCAAATTTTAAAAGTATCAAGAGAAGATGACTGGAGTGTAGAGCCTTGAGAAATAAAGTCTACAGAGGCTGTTGAAATGTTCTTTTGGTGCCATATTCAATTCTTACCTAGATTTAACCTTAATGCATCGTTATTATAGTGTCCCTGGTGCTTTGCAGTCTTGATTCTTTCAGCACCCTTCTCAGTAGGAATTTGCTGTTCTTTTCATTTTAAAGATAGGGAGTTAACATTGTGAAGAATTTGGGGTGTGCCTACCTTACACAGTGCAGGTCCAACTAACCACTGAAGTAGGTTATTTATGTAGTAGAAACAGCATTAGCATGACTGTCTTGGCTATTTTCCAACCCTGACCATTCTATGGTTCTATAATTTTCGTCCCCTAATGTAGTTATATTGCTAATAAACTGAAATGTCTGTCTGGGCTATTTCAGGTATCCATTCATGGCTCTGCATTGTGGAGCATATGGTGAAAGTAAGTGATTTGCCTCTGGTCATACAGTGGGTGGCATTCAAGTCAGGATTAAGACTTGATTAATTTAGATGTGTAACTATAACTCCTGTTATAGTCACTGAAGCCTAGAGAGTGGCTCAGAAGATCTTGTGCTCGGTGTCTGTTTCAGAGCGAGCTGAATCATGCTCTGGGCTCCACTGAGTACTGAGTAGGTCCCTATTGAATATCATGGGAGTTCAAGCATGTCAGTCTCCGACGGGTTCCATCCCATGATGTCTGCAGCAGAGGAAGAAAACTTGTGGGCTGTGTTGTACTGGTTGGATCCTCCTTTCTCCATTGGTCACCTGACAACTGCTGGGGTGCGGGAAGTCCTAATGACAAACCAGGGGGCATGCTCATTTAAAAATACATGTGTGCTTGCTTAAGAAAGTAGAGCATGGCTGCATTTAACATTGTTGGAATGCTACCAGTCAATAAGCATCTGATGTACAAGAGTTGTTGACTCTTGTCAACTGGTGTGATCTGTATGTGGGAGAGCTGTAATTACATCTTGCACTATTCAGCATCTGGTGAAAAATTTGGTATATTGCAACCCACAGTTCTTAAAATATTGTACATGAGGGCAATAACAGATGCAAGTGTGATAATAACAGATCTCTTCTGTCTTTTCTACTTTGTTTAGCTCCAGTGCAGTGTCTTGAATTGGTTGGCTACCTTGTAAAGCTCTATAGACAGATCAGCAGCACCACACCTTATTGCATAAAAAGATATAATTGTAACAAGTATAATTGAACTGGGGATAGCTGATACTTTTTAGATCCTTGTGATACAATTAGAAACACTTTGGGCAGCATTCTGGGACTACTTTGGATCCTTTTTACAGTAGAAACCCTCCAATCTTATGGCCCTATCCATGCTGGGAAACCAGTTGTTTCTTGAAGCAAGGCACATAACAATTGGACACAAGGTTGTGGCCATAGTACCACTAGCAGCACTGTATGTCAGCTTTTAGTGTAGTAAGGTTAGTACTGTCTTCTCAGGGTAGTATATTTGGAGAGAAACTCCAGCTCCTAGGAGAGCCAGTCCTGTGCTGTGCACACCTGGAGACATTTGCTGGGCTGTCATTCACAGAAATACTAATTTCTCAGATTGTCAGCTTGTATTTACGCTTGCAGGTTTTTCTCAAATTAACATGGCTTGACTGCTGCAGAATGCTGAATAGATCGTGTGGTTTCTAACCCATGTGTAATTTGAGCATAATGCATGTAATTTTATTGTCCAGTATCATCCTCAATTTTCCAAGGGTTAAGAGTGTGTTGAAATGATAGTTGGAAACTTAATTATCTCCTGTGGCTTTACTGAGTTATATTGTACTCTTGAACATTCCTCCCTGTCACTGGGTGTTCTCAAAAATATGTTAACTTTTAAAAACTAGTTTTCTATGAAGAAATCGGTATCGGTTGATACGCTGGAGGGAAGGGATACCA
>NW_009937420.1:0-318 GCF_000696875.1 Nestor notabilis
CGGGCGGGAGCGCGCTCCGCGCCGCCGCCTCCCCGTTGCACAATCGGAGCCGGGTGGAGTAACTTCTCGGCTAACTCGGAAAAAATGCCGAGGTGATGAAAGTTTTCTTCTTGTTGGGCTTTTCGATTGTTGGTTTTGGTTGGTTTTGTGCTTGGTTGGGTTCCCTCCCCCCCTTTTTTTTTCTGTTTGGGGTTGGGGGGAGTGTGGATTTTTTTGGTTTTGTTCTTTTTTCAAACCTCTTCCAGGGAAGAAGGCTCCCGACGTGAGGCTGCACTTGGGCAGATTTTAGGGTTTCTCGGCGGCAGCGCTTCTGGTTCG
>NW_009937420.1:349-5931 GCF_000696875.1 Nestor notabilis
CTGAGGTGCAGTTGCAAACGCCATGGGAGCGCAGTGGCGTTACCGGGAAGTCGCTGTTGATCTGTGCTCCTTCGCGAGCTACGTGGAGCATTTACGTGTTTCAAGAGCTGAGAGGAGTTTCTTGGTCATCTCGTAGACTGCCAAGATGGCAGAAAGTCACTGTGTCCTGAAATCGGTGAACTAAACTTCCATGCACAAAACACCTTTTAGAGGCAGTGTATAAAGTTTGCCGCCTGTTAGTCTTACTGTACTTTCACATCACTTTGGCAGTGCTTGTGGGCACGTTTTAGTCAAAAAGAAGTTATTTATGATTTATTAATGAAAGGATAGTTCTGCCATCCCTGAAAAATCTTAAATCTATTCCGGATTAGTGCTAGCTAGGAGAATTGTCAGTAAATTATGGTTGTGCTCTCAGAAGAATTTCAAAACAATTCCTTTTGAATCTGCCATCAGAACTTGTTCCCCTGTATTAGTGGATGATATCACTTGAGTTGAAACACAGCTAGGATACTCCCTGGTATGCTTTGTCATCAACTCATGCTTATGAAACACACTCAGGCGCTGCAGGTAAGAATTTATTGTCAAACATGAACTGAGGCAAACCCCCACTTAGGTAGTCATCTGGTGGTCAGAATCTTAAAACGATTCATCATGTCTCTTGAATCAGTAAGTCATCTCTTTGACTTCAGGGCCTTGGCCTGTTGTGTGCAGTGTCTTGTCCTTGCAGTAGTGTACTTACTGGTCCTTACACTGTACAGTGCTGTGTAGTATGAAGCTTCTTCCTTTGACCAATGCTGCAGTTCAGGATTGGTGGGATGCTTGGGTTAGGAGGGGTTTTCTAGGGGGTTGGGTTTGGGGGGTTTTTTTGGTTGTTGTGAGTTTGGTTTGTTCTTTTTTTTTAATTATTATTTTCTGGAGGTGCTATTTTTAATCAGTTTACACTGTTACAAGATACACTTCCAAATTCATGTATGGTTTACAGTTTTCATTTTGTATTTACTAACCTGGAAAGTGACATTTTACTAAACTGAAACCACTACTTGCAAATTGCTTTCTTCCCAAGCATGGTTTCCAGTATGAGTGTTTACTGGGATTGAGACTGAAATCCAGAAATAGCAGGACTAACTTTGCAATGAGATGGTTGTGAATTTAGATTTTAATCCCGCGAACTATTAAGACAGAGAATGGCATGCTGTCACCCGTGAGCTGGGATCCCCTGTCTTCCAGTCGTAAGGTCACAGATCAGACCTTGAAACTCTCTGCTTCCTTGTAGTACGCTGTTGGCACTGGACCAGAACAGGCTAAAGAGAGACCAGGACCTCAGAACATTGTAATCGCACATAGCTGATTTAGTCTGACTTGTGGTATTACCTGTCAGGACTAGAATTTGTTGTCTCCTGCAGCAGATGACATCCCAAATGCATCAGTGAAGGTTTTTTTTCAGTCTGTTTGGCTGAATCCGTCTTTGTGGAATTGGTATATCAAGCAAACCAAAAATTTTTATTATATTGCGTAAATCAAGACTTTCAGACTGTGTTAGTGTGTGTAAATTTAATCTGAAGTATGTTATACTTTCAGGATACGTCAACTCCTACTTAACACATAACTGGCAAATTCTACTTTTGGCTTGCAAATGAAAGCACATGAGTATTCGTATGTTATGTATTAAGTTATCTACTTCTGGAACACCCTTTCTGAAGCACTCTCCAGACTGAAGTAGTTGTCAGGTACATAGCTAGTCCCAGAGAGTTTATGTTATGCTGGAGCTCATGGTTACATCTGTGCCATCTGCTCTGAGGGCAGCTTGTGTTTGATTGGCAAAACTCTGCTTTTATTTGTACGGCTTACTTTGCACAAGAGTGGCAGTTGTTTTATTATAACAAGCAACTGCTTTTGCCATGGAATAATGTGAACATACAACTTAACTCTTTCCTGAGGATGAATTTTTTTCCCCCCAACTTCCCCCCCCCCCATTTTCAACAAATTCATGTTGATTTATGAGCTTGTATCTAAATGCTTGACACATGCTTGTGGCACATGGTATTGGTCTGAAGTGTTGAGTCGTACCTGCTAAATGCACATCCTGTAATTGCTGCAGCATGTTGGCACTTCCGCTTCAAATGATGATGATCTGGTAGCAAGGAAACATTTATGTAGGAGTACTGTATTGGGAATGCGTAGAATTGAGAAATGAAATAAGGGGATGTTACATCATTGATGCACATCCATTTTATCACTGCTAACTGGAAGCTAAAGGCTGAAGGTGGCAAACCTCTTTTATTGATACTTAAGTATGTATTGAAGGCTTCCATTTACAGTTGTGGAGTGGAGAATAACTAACTATTTTCCTCAAGGCCATGGCCTCCAGTGCTGCTCCTAGCTCTATAATTAATTGTAACTTTAACCCCCTTCCTCCAGAAGCTCATAGTAAGAAGTGCTACTAACCCTGGTGATAACCATAATTTGTTTTTGAGATTGGATGTAGTACACAGCAATAGAGGCAGCATGGAATTCTGCATTAGTTTAACCAAAGGTGTAGCTTTTGGAGAGGTGATTTAATTAAAGAGTTATAAAACCTGCTTATTACTTTTGTTTTAAAATGATACTTTTTTTCCTTTGAACTTAGTATGAAACTAAAAAAAAAAAAAAGCTAAACTAGAAAAAGCTATTTGGAATTAAGTTTTCTTCTTTGGATGAAATCTACAATACTTTATTTTGCGGAGCCTTGGATTTAGTTTGCTGCGCTTCCTCAAAATAGTTCGATAACTTGAAGTTACATGATTGATCTTACACATTGAATGAATGTCTAGAAGTAAGTCTGAAACTGTCTGTTCAGGGACTCAGAAAGTTAAGATTAACTAGCTAAGGAAATGCATTTCATGAACTTAGTTAAAATACTTTAAACCTTTGTGATGAATGCTCTCTGTATGTATTGAATTTCCTGTTTTACTTCAGTTACTTCACCTTAATTATCCAGGGGTAGACCAAGTCTTGCCTCAGATAGATAAATGCAGTGCAACTGTGGCACTCACTGGTTAGAAGGGTCATGTTGAGCTAGAAGGCAGTGGTTGATTTTTAAATGTTTAAATGTCAGTAATGGAGTCTGGGAAGTACTAGTATCGAAGAACTTCAGATTCATCATCAGATGAAATCTGTCATCACTTATATTCTGTTTAAGGTTTAGCTTAACCCAAATAGTCGTAAGTGTCATACTGTGAAATGAATATCAGTAAAACGGAAATATTGCTTCTTAATTGGTAGGTTTGATACTCATACTCAAGTCCAGCATTTACTGTTATGGTCTTGGATGCGTTTTAAGAACTGGTCATTTTTTATGGGAGGAAAATTGATGCTTCCTTAACTAGAAAGTTTGGACTGCAATAGCTTAAGATTTTTCCTGTTAATTGGGCACTAGGCTTGTGAGACAAGTTCCCCGTCAGCACAGATCTTTAAATGTGTGCATTGGAATGGGGAGAGAAGGGGATTCTAATCTCGCTTAAGTCATTGACAGAACTTCAGAGATCAATATTCCATTAGATGGGTACTTCTTGCAAACCTTAATAAAAGCAGAGTTCTCCGGTATGTTAAGGATTTGGGTGGGATAATGTACAGGGTAAAAAGATTGTCCAGCCAACATTTTCTTTATGATCATTCCAGCTTTTAAAGATCCGCTTTTGAAAGTAAGCCAGTGCTTTCGCTATTATTCCCTCTGTGAGTTTCTTCTACAGAAGAGCTGATGTGGAACTCCACAGAATGAGCTCCCTTCAATAGCCTTCCCTGTCTGTAACCAGCTCTGGAGCACTAATGCCTTTCTTTGCGCACACACATTAATGGAGGAAGGAGGGGGGAAGGATGTAAACAGCTGTAAGTAGCAGCTGTTGAATACAGAGCTGTAAACTGCCTCTTGCCAAAGGCATCTCTGTTCCTTGTGAAGGCCACCTCTAGCCTGGCATCATTCCTACCTGGGAATGTTTTCTCTGTATCCACTGGGTTGAACTGTTGGAGGAGAGAAAGGGTGGAGGTTCTTAACCTTGTCCAAGATGTAAAGTGACAATTGGTAAGGAGTGGAAAAGGGTAGATCATTTGTGTAATTCAGATTAGGGTATTGATATGCAAACTCCAATAAATCTTTGTTGCAAATATTAAGGTTTTGCCACTTTTAACTATCTGCCCCATGTTTTTTGCATAGGTGTTCCCCTGTACATCAGAGCTGGCAGATAGGTATGTGGTCTGCACTTCAGCAGTAGGCCTGGTATTTCAGTAGAAGCTGACTTTTGTTGATAGTTCAGGCTAAGATGTTGTAGCTTACATTGAAAAGGCTGAGTAACAGGCATGTGTTTTCTCCTGTGACAGATGTGATGTAGTAACCTGCGACTGTTAATGTGCAGAAAAAAAATAAATTGTTGTGAGAAATGAAAGAAGCAGTGAGAATGTAGATATGATTGCAGTCAGCAGTGCATTTTGTATGTAGTTGCTTTTTATCAAGTTGGCTTTACCAGAAGAGTCTTTAAAACTATGTTGCATTGCTCATGCTGGACAGTGTTGTAAACTTCCTGAATCTAAATTTAACACCTCAAACTCAAGTATAAGAGCTCTTTTAGAAAAACTTTCACTTCAGCGTGCTGTTCATGGGGCAGTGATCCGATACATTGAATGTGGTAGGTTGTGTTGGTGAAGCCTTGCAACAGAAAATTAGTTAAAATTACATTCACAAGTTTAAATTGGTGTTTATGCCTTTGGCAGCCCTTCATAAAACACCTGGATGTAGATTAGGTTTAACCCTGAAAAATGAGCCAAATGGCATTGCAGGATGCAGGACTGAAAGCTAAAGAGGTAGAGGGGATTTTTTTTAATTTTGTTTAGACATTGTTCGGAGCCTTCTTACCAACAGTAAACTTCAGTATTAAAATTCTGAGTACAGGAAGCCTTTGTTCTGAACCTCATCCCTTTGAGATGCGTGATATGGTAGACATATTAAAGATCTCCTGCAGCTTTTTCCAGTGTAATTGTAATGGGTTTTTTTACTCTGGTTTTAAGAAAGCAGGATGGGAGGATTGCAGACTGCTTTGCAAATGTTATGGCCTAGTGAAAAAAGGAGGAGACAAATGTTTAATCCTTTCCACAAGCATCTGGACACCAGAGTTGCAAACTGAAGTGAGCACAGATGCTTAAGTGCTTTAGGTCTTTCCAATGGAGGGCATGAGGATTGCGTTAGGTGCTCAGTGACCTTTATAGTAAGCTTTCTTTGTAACCTGGACTTAGGTTGGCCATCACTTCTGTGAGGTCTTTTAGGTTTCTAGTAAGTGTGTGTCCTGCTCTTACGCAATAAATATTTCCCAACATTTTCTGGCCTATTTGAATAAAAATGCCAGATAATTCTCTAAATCAGATAACTGCAAACTTTGTTTTTCCTTTTAGGCTTAGATTTTATTTCTTTTTACTTTGAATAATGTAGAATCTCCTGGATGAGAGCTTGCCAGATGAGCAATGTCCTCCTTCCATTCCCCTAATTCAGACTGTGGTCTGTTCATAAATACACTTTTAAATGCTTTTTCCTTAATTTAATATATATATATATATAT
>NW_009937421.1:0-11873 GCF_000696875.1 Nestor notabilis
CAACCCTAACTATTCTATGATTCCATGAAAAGCTGTACCGAGTATCTTTTTGTGAAGCTCATTTACAGGTGCAGACATAAGTCAGAATAAGTGTGAACTGATACTATTTTGTGTATATATGAAAATGATTTTACAAAATAGAGTTATGGTTTCATATGGTATGTCTGCAGGTACGTTTGTGTTGATAAAACACATTTTTTTACAGTTTTTTATATTCACTGAAATTGCTGGTGATGACTGAGGATCACCTTGCTTTAAAGTCATCAGGGGCATCAAGCAATTACGCTACAGACTCAGGCCCATTACAGTGAATTTTTTAGACTGTTATAGAAGAGGAAAATATTTGTAAAATGTCGATATTTTGAACTACATGATTTAGATGTATAAAAATTTAAGATCATTATTTTTCTCCTGATCATTAAATCACTTAAATAAATTTTCTGTACTAGGTAGTATCAATGATGACAGTCTCACCAAAGAAGGATTCTTAATTTATATTTTAAACTACATTTCTTCTCTCCCTTTGATATTTTTTCCTTGTTGTTTGAATGACTTTGAGTACATTGTCAGAGTAATAACTTTATAATCTTCAGTGATGCCCACTTGTTCTTAGTTTTAGAAATATGCCTTGTGAAACCAGCTTTACTAGTCGTATACCAGCTAATACAGAACAATCAAACATATTGAACAAATCCAGTAGTTTAGGGCAGTTATACTTACTTAATCATGTTGTTTTCCTCTACAAAGAGAAAGAGAAGTAAGAAAGAAATGCAGCACAAAGAAGCCCAAGATGCTGTCTCTCTTACTGCCTTTTTCCAAATAGCACTCTTGAACTACTGATGTGTGTGTGCTCTAAGAAGCCTCAGTAATTTCAAGACTTGGCAACTATCTCTTGGCTACAGCAAGAATGAAAAAATCTATAGTGTCAGGTACTATTCTTTTCTAGTAATTTATTTGCTCTGTGGAGTTCAGCAAAATACTTCCATTTTGGTTTTGAAAAAAAAACCAAACCAAAACCCAGTGTGAGAAGGAGACAGTGCTAGCATGCATATACTTGGCCATGTCAACTTATGTGAGTACAGCTGAGACTATTTTGTGTAGGACTGATTTTCCTACAAGTCTTAGCAGCAGAAGAATATGGGAGATAGTACAAAGATCCAACTTGGCCGCCTTTAACAAAATTAATTTTGGAGGCCATGCAGTTGGCACTGTAGTAAAGCTGATGTACCCTGCTTATTGGTTAGGCTCAATAGCTGAACACAGTACTGCACAATGCATCACAATATTTCTCAGACTGAAAGTTATTTGTGTCTTTTTAGTTCTTGGCCTTTTTTGTTCTTGGCCAAGTTTCTTGTCCTTTTTAGGTCTCCCAGAAATATTTTCCTGCATGTCAGGCTCCACAACTTGAATAAGCCCATGTCTCGGGTATAGTACCCGATACCTAATTCTCGTCCATTCTCACTTCATAGAAAATGTGACCCCACTGAACTCCATTGACACTACTAACCAGGGGCCCTGACTGTAACAGGGGATTAGGCAACAGGCTTACATGTAACCTTATACATAAGAACAATTACAAGCAGATGAGAGTAGAGTCCCATGGACTATGAATCTTTGGAACAAGAGTTTCAAAAAGAATAAAAGGTCTTATCCATAATGGGTAGATGTTCCATACTTCCAGTGAAGCTACCTAGAATTTGATTTTCAGGTAAAGAATCTCCAATACATCTTTTTTTTTTTTTGCACCTAGACATTTTTAATACTTTGAACAATTTTCATTTTATTCTATTATTATTATTCATTATATGTAAATACTTAGTCATTACATGTTGTGCTAGTAATTTTTGCAGTCATTGTTTATTCTACTTGACTCTTTCAGCCCTTGAAATATGGAACTCCGTAAATAAAGCAACTGAAATTGTGAAATCCACCACAAGAGAGGACAATCTGAAATGCAAAGTCTACATCCTCTCATTCTTCCTCCTTGAATGATATTCTCTCAGCTTACTACACCATCTACTGTCTTTTCATCCTTTTATTTTGAGGAGCTAGTCCTAGCCTTGATCCTTTTTTCTGTCAGACAGCACTAAGGCTACTACTCTAATAAGACTTTCTATTAAGCATCCAGATTGATCAAATGCTTCAGGGTTGCACTGTTGTCATGTGTGCCAGTTTGTTAACAGTATTTATTTTCTTCCTTCCTCTTTCAACAGGTCAAAGATTATTATTTCTTCATGAAAAGGACAGATAAATGCACCTCTGACAGTTTCCATTAGGAACACCATGCTCGTTTCTAAGCATTCACAAGGTGAGAATACTGTATATGTATCCTGGAGGATATTCATTCTGTTTAGGCAACTTTTACATCCTATGATAGTGGTTGGTGCACCTTAGTGAGCAGCTTCAGAAGAATAAGACAGAAATTGCAGTTGCATGCCTCAAACTAGAGAATACCTACCAATACACGTATGAGTAACATTGGCTTTAAATTTGGTCAGACATCAGTTCAAACATTTTTGCTACCATCTTCTTTTTTTTTTTTTTTTGGCACAGAAAAAATAGGTGAAAAAAATGAAAGAACATCAAGAAAACTATTGTCATTTTTTTCCCCCCTTAATGCTTTGTTTTATAAAAAAAGTTAAATTTATCAGCTGTGGTTATTTTCCAGAATGTCTTTCTAATGATTACCTTAATTGCATTGCTGGCAGAGTATGCAGTTTTTATTAATCAATAAGACAATGATCCTTGTAATGAGATTATACAAGCAGCAACTAATCATTATCTCATCATCAATCACTAAATCTGTTTTTCATTATTAAAATCCAAAATACTCTTTAGTTTCCTCAACAACAATATTTTACAACTACAGTGTTTGTCACAGCATAGGTGTTTTCACTGTCAACTGTGTTTTAATTTCCTTGCTAGCTCTATTGTTCTGAGCTGAATTTGGCACATAAGATGTAATGAGTTAGTACCAGCAACATCCACCATTTCTGCTGACTGGCATTCCCTGCAGGGGCTATAGATGTTTAAAGCTATATCTATGTCCTGTTACCCAGTGCTCCTAGGCTAGGCATGAAAGGAAAAAAGTGGCTGGAGTTTTCCACTTAATTGCAGCTAAATTGGTGCAACACAGTGCAGGTGCCCTCAACTGACACCTAACAGAAGCTCAAGCTGTGCATGCCTGTGTAGGAACAGCCAACCCAGCAGGGACTGTGAAATTTAAGCCAGCAAGAACAGGGTACTCTTGACCCAACCCTATAAGTACTGAGGCTGCTGGATGTGTGAATGTTGCTGGAGTGTGTGAGGGCTAATGGCGAGGTGGGGAAGCCCTGTAGCCTGCATGCTACATGCAGCTTGGACTGCCACGTTGGCCCCAACCTTCTCTCCTTGGCTGTGCCATATATCCCATGGAGCAGGAAGGTTATGTGGCTCATTAGCATCAAACATACTTGTGGCTGACTGCTTTGGTATCTGAGCCTATTTAGTTATATGTTGTCATTTTAATCTCAAACTGTCAGAGTCTCCAGCTGAAGCATGTTGAGAAGACTATATTCTTTTCAAAGACAAAAGAGATCAGACATGGTAGATATTCAGGGCAATACACATTACAGGTATAGCTTTTCTTTTACTTCCACTCTTCCTGTACCTCAGAGACTAATTTAAAATCCCAGAAAGATATGTTTCTGATATTTCTGTAAAGCAAAGGGAGGCGGATTCTCTTGAGTCAGGAAGGTGTCTTCTTGCCCAAGGTGAGTACCTGTTTGAGAAGCTGACGGTGTGGCCACCTTCTAGGTAGAGCCATAGGAAAAGCAAACCACTGCATTGATGTTTACATTGGACAATTCTCATGCTCCTACATGTTTTATTATGTATTATAGTGCAACTTGTTTATTGGAAGCCAAAGCTTAAAGTTAATTGGTAGAGAGTATAAAAGAATAACTCTAAACCATTAAACTTTAAAGGACAGCATTGAACTGGGCATTAAAAATATAAATTTATGATTTAAATGAGCTTCATAGCACAGACAATTCTAAGAAATTAAAAAAAAAACCAAACCAAAAAACCCAAAATCAAAAACATAAAAAACAGGCATGCAAATGCTGTGCATTCCAGTACACCATATTAAATTATTTTAAGTAACAGAGTTTTTTCTAACTTTTTTTTGTCTCTTAAAAAAAAAGAAAACAAGAGGAAGAATTAAGTAATAACAATAGTATTTGAAATTCTGTTATATACTATGAGCACAGTATAATTATCTAGCTTAGATCTGCTTAGATCTAACAGTGATACTCCCATATACTACATAGAAATAAAAAAACAGTGATGAAGGTCTGCAGCCACACTCTGTTTTATCTCTAGGCAAACAAATTCATACTAAAAATGAATTAATGTAACTAAGTCTCCTTAAATATCTCTTCCTTAAATAGCGTCACCATCACCTCTCAAAAGCCTGAATAAATTTTGAAAAAAAAAAAACTTATTTATTTCCAGGTCTCATGGGTTTCTATTCTTTCCTCACAAGTTCCAATTTTCTATATCTAGGCTCTTTTAAAAAATCTGGGAGAAATTCTAAACTGATCCTCTGTACTCTTGTCTCAGCTCAACAACAATAAAGTCTTTCGTCCTCTTTCCTCACTCCTACAGTCTCTGTTGAAAAAAAACCCACATTCTTCTGTGATAAGTTTTAAGTCTTCTTTTACACCTTCCCACGGTTTCTGTCTTCTTCTATAGCCAATTAGCTATGCTAATCTCCATTAATTTGGGATCTTTTCCTGTTCTATTTTTCATGGTCTGTATGTTTCATTCAGTTAAACAACCAAGACAATTGCTGCCACACTCAATGTGAAGAGAACCCAGTGTCTTCTGCTCCCCTGGACTCAGTACTGACCTTATGCTGTGAACTTGACCAAAAGTCCACTGTTCATTGAGGAGGTAGTGATACATGTTAACAGCCACCCTGAACAGGCACAGGTCCTTCATGGTCTTCAGACCAGTGCTGTGCTGTAAAAATCCCTTGGCTGCAAGGTAACCTCAGCCAGTTCATTGTACCAGAGGATTGTGGGCAGCTCTTCCTCCACACCAGCAATTACACCATGCCTTGCCTTTATCTAACAGTACAGCATGAAGTTCTCATATGAACATCACTTTTATTTGACATGAATAGAGCTGTTTCCATGTAAGAAAATAATATAATAACCTGAAAGACCAAAAGGGGAGAATCTCTGCTATGGATGAGGTCTGCATGGTGTGGGTGTGGCTGGGAATCCTTTCAATGCTAAACTACCCAGAACTCCCACCATTTAAAGGGATGTAACCTGTGTTATTCTCTTCTCATAGTCTTAGTTCTCATAATTAGCATTTTAAATGCCACATTACAGACTCAGTGCCTTTCTTATGGGGATCATAATGGACCAGCACCTCTTGGAGCAAAACACCTTTTCCAGTTTAACTGTACCCTGGGCTGCATCAAAAGAAGTGTGATCAGCAGGTAGAAGGAGGTGATCCTGCCCCTCCCCTCTGCTCATGTGAGACCTCACTTGGAGTGTTGTGTACAGTTCTGGTGTCCTCAGCATAAGAAGGACATGGAGCTGTTGGAGCAAGTCCAGAGGAGGGCCACGAGGATGATAAAGGAGCTAGAGCCTCTGAGAATTTGGAAAAGATCCACTCATTCATTTTTATGAATTGACAACCAATGAGAAACCAATGACAGAAATAGTCCCTGCAAGTACACAGTGTTAACATAAGTCATCAAGGTCATTGGATCAACTTAAAAAAGAGGATAAAAATAATATAGAACCAGAAGAAAACATGGAAATGCATGTCCTTACACAAAAATAACATTCTAGTGGCAAATTTGGTTGATTTAAAATAAAGTTGTAGCTGCAATGAATTATATATTACAAGCAGAAAGAGGTATTTGATTTCTCTCATTACCGTTTGGAACATCACTCCTCTAAACATATACTTTTTCAATTAAAAGTGTCAGTCCATTAGAAAGCTAATGGACTGACACTATTCATCCAAGGAAAAGAAAAATAAGAAGTGGCACTAAAATACACTTTTTCCTTTTTCTTTTTTTTTTTTTTTTTTGCAAGTGCAAATGGCTTTGGAACTTGAAGATAACTATTGAATGTGTAAATAGAGCCAAAAAGCTTCATTAATGGGCAGGTAATATAACATCTTTAAAAGAGATTTCTACTTTGATAATTTGTTTTCACTATATATAATTTAACTGCATTTTCTGAGATTGGACCGTGGTCTGCTCCAGGTGAGAGCTTTTCCAGGTAAAAACATTTCCTTTTGTTTAGTGATGAATTTCTGGCCAGTGAGGTCATGTCATCAGCTTAACTCGACAAAGTCCATGTACTAGGCATGTAAAGAAAGATGAGAATCCTGTCAGGAAGACATAAACAAAACCTGAAGCTATTTCAAAGCCAAGGGAAGTCTGATATGGTACTGAGGAAAGACAGAGAAATTGATATAATAATTCAGGATTAGGTAGGATGAGACCTTTTTCTTCCTAGCAAAACTAACAATATTTCAAATGTGATTAGAATAAATTCTTTTATTTCAAGCTTCAAACTATAGACACTGTATTTGCCTTCAGGAGCCTGTCAACTAAGTATGTTTAATTTGATTGTAGGAGCACAGATTGATGATGGCAAGCCATACATACAATATTATATAAATAAACATTCACAGTGTGACTACCAAGTGTTTACAGTTTGCCAAACATATCCCGGAAAATGTCATTCATATGAACTGTTCTCTACCTCCCTTTTTTAAAGGTTATGTCAAGTTTAGTTAACATTTTTTCTCCAAAAAAGTTCATGGACTTGTTTTATGTTGGTGTCCTGGGTTCAGCTACAGCAGTCATTTTGTCTCCTTCTTAGTAGCTGGTGCAGTGCTGTGTTTTTGACTTTCAGTCTGGGAACAACGCTGATAATACCGATGTTTTTAGTTGTTGCTCAGTAAAGGTTACTCTGACCAAGGACTTTCTCAGTCTCATGCTTTGCCAGGGAGGAGGGGAAGCCAGGAGGAAGCAGAGACAGGACACCTGACCCAAACTGGCCAAAGGGGTATTCCATACCACAGCACGTCATGCCCAGTATATAAACTGGGGAGAGTTACCCGGAAGGCCCAGATCGCTGCTCGGGTCGGGCTGGGTGTCAGTCAGCGGGTGGTGAGCGGTTGTGTCCTTTTCCCTTGTTATTCCTCTTATCATTATTATTGGTAGCAGTAGTGGTTTGTATTATACCTTAGTTACTGGAGAGCTGTTATCTCAACTCGTGGGAGTTACATTCCTTCAATTCTCCTCCCCATCCCTCCGGGAGCGGGGGAAGGAAGGAAAAGGGGGGGAGTGAGCGAGCGGCTGCGTGGTTCCAAGTTGCCGGCTGGGCTTAAACCACGACAGTTGGTCTAACAAAACTATTTCCTCCTTAATAAAACTAGTAAAAATGACAAACCAGGTTCAATAAATTAAATGTTTGCCTGAAAATAGCACAGAAAAAGTACAAAATTAATGAACAACAAAAAAGCAGAAAGTACAATAGAATTACAGTTAAAAACATCCTGGTTTGGTTATTTACATAAAATGTTTACATGTTTGATATGGTGGAAATGTTGACATTTCTACTAAATTTTAATAATTTGTGTTTGTAATATATTTTGAATAATCTTTGAAAAAAGTTGTGTCAGCTACATTTGTGAAAAGAGTTCTGGAAAAAAAAAAATCCCATGAATGGCTTGCCTAGATTATCTGTAATAAATATACTTCCTGATGTTTTCTGAAATTTGATCGCCCTCATCTTATTATTCTACATTTTTAATGTAGAAGCACGTAGTAGTCAAATATATTGAGATGCACGTCAGAAAAGTCTTGGCCTCATTCCATGAATGGAATTGAGGAGAAGGTATTTTTGTATAAAAATACAAACAACATTACGTAAAGGATAAAACAATACAAAAATAAATCACAGTCTAGAGCTATTTACATTCACAATTTTAGAGTGGCCTTCCAAACAATATTTTTGTCACCATGCCTATTTAATTCCTAAAAGGATCATGTCACACATGTCTTAAAAAAAAAGAAATAAAAAAAATAGAAAAGGTATTTTTAAATTCATGGGACTTTCAGACACGTATTCAAATAACATGAAATTTTATTTGCAGCACTGTTCTTATGTGAATGAAGAGAAAATCCTTAATGGATAATTGCATATCATTATGACTCAGGGCAGAATTTAGCACTTAAGTATGCTTTCCCACACACAATGTCCTTAAAAAAGAAGAAAAGAATGTAATTCCTTTCTACCTGCAGTGTATTCTGATGACAACTCATATGGAAAAATGTATTCTCATCAGCCATCTGTCTTCCTACACTCTTAAGTTAAAACATTTTAATGTTAACACTGATATCTCCATAATGATGAAATAGTTAAAGTGAAAAGTTTTAACCTCCTTCTCTGCCCCTTCATAATTTATGCTATTGTTCAAAAAAATGCATATATTTTTCATGGAGTAATGCATTTAAGAAAAAGGTTGTTTGTATAGATAGTTTTCAAGAGTGATATGAGCTGATAAAAAGGCTTAAAAATGTCTAGTCCTGTAGCAATTTATCCAAATTAGTCCATAAGGTAGACTAAGAGAAGAAAAGAATAGTACAAAATTGGGCAAGAATTATGTGACAGGTAGGATGACAGTGTCATTAAACATTTAAATGTTAACAGGAACAGCAATCAAGAGTGCAAATTCCTACACCGCAGGCTAAAGTCAACCACCATCCAAAACCACATCTGAAGTAAATCGGGTATTGCAAGAACAAATTTGCATTGCTACTTTTCTTTACAAAAAAATAAAGATTGGGACTGGATTCAAGGATACATTATACAGCCATGTACAGAAACAAGCAGACATTAACTTAAGAATGGCCTCCATGAGTCCACCACAGGTCATGACCAGTGGAGAATGGTGAAGAAAAATAAGAACAGCATAAGCAAAGAAAAAGATCTCTTTCTTTGAAAAATTGAAATTTATTACCATCCCAGATTCTTCTAATACAGATTAAATTTCTGTCATCATATTTACCAGTTTTTCATGGACCATTCTTCCACCACTTTGTCTAATTACTTTTTAAACCCATTTATAAAAAGTTCTGTCATACGATGCAATTATGTCAATATATTCAGTGATACAGTATTTGAGTTTTGTTTTGTTTAAACCAATTTGTCTGCTAATTTCAATAGGTGTTCCTGTTTTCCTGTAATGAAAAAGAGAAGTTAATTGTTCTGTGTTCACATTCCCTAATTCTATAAATCTCCTTCCTGTTGTTACTGAATCCTATATATTCTCAGTTTTAAGAGCTTTATGTTTAATCTCTCCATCTAGAAACAACCACACACCACTGATGATGTAGTCATTCTTCTTTGGAACATTTTCTGTATTTATCGTGTTATTTTGAGGTTGTGAAACAAGAATTACTGTAAACTGTCAATTCATTGAGCAAATTAATTACTTGTGTTTTACTTCATAATAAGATTTCAAAGAAGTCCAGTAGGCTTGCAAAACTTTTTTTTCCCTTTTTTCCCCACAAAAGCTTTATTTTCCTTTTGTTGTTATAGTAGTTATAGAATGCTCATTTGCTATGTAATTCCTTTATGCATTTACTAACCTTATTTTTACATAATTCCTGCTAAAGTGAACTGTATAAAATTCAGACTTTCTAAACAATGTACCTTAAACCCTGCCTTAAGTTCTTCTGGAAGATGTGTACCTCAACAAACATCTATCTTGTTGACCTTAAGCAACTCTCATAAATAGTTTGTACTCCATAGTCAGTATTTTATAAAACTCAGTCAAGTCTTTGTCATGATTAATTCTATGCCTTTGTTTTCAAGCTGACACTTCAACTTCTGACAGGTAGGTCCATAAGACTCCTTAAGAAGGAACTTCCTTAAACTAATTAGTAGTGAATACATTTAGATTCTTCTGAAAGATATTTCTGGATGCATGTCCGCCCACATACTCGTCACCCTTGTTAGACTGTGTGCCCCATAGAAGACACAAAACAGAATAGAGTTTTGGAATGTGTTATAAGTATCCTCATGTTCAAACTACATAATTAATTGGAGTCCTGACTAGTAAGCAGAAAATTCAGATCCATGAAAGAATTTTGTAATACAGAGAAGGGGCAGGAAATTATTAATAAAAAAGGAGAGCAGAAAGATTTCTTTTCTTCTTTTCAACAGCAAAATATACGTAGTGAAGAAAGTTGGAAAAAAATGTTACTTTTCCACATACTAATACTAACGGAAAATATTTGTGTTAGCACTGTTGAGAAAAATTCAACTTTATGTAAAAAAAATTGCCCACTTAGTTCTGTCAAAGCTGATAGCTATGAAGATTATGAGATACCAATGCAGTAAGTGAGAAAAATATTTCTAATCAGATCAAAGAGTACAAAATAGAAAACAACAAAAATGAAGCCTTTAAAACACATTTTACAAATAAAAATGTTACTACATTGGCTTCAGTACTCTGCAATCTTTGACAGCTTGAGACTAATTAAAAAAAAAAAAGTCCGATTGGGTGGGGTTTTATATCATTTCCATTTGAATGGCCATGACTCTAAATTATCTGATCCAATGGCACACAAGTCAGAAGCAGAGTTGAATGTAGAACCAGCATTTCACAGTTTCCTAAATAAATAAAAAAAGCACAAAGTGAATTTATAATAGGAAGAAAAACATAACAGACTATAAACAATATCAACTGCACCAAAGCTGGTAGAAATTATAGGCATTGACTGTATGTGTACAGTTTAACTATGAGGTTTTGTGTTACTCATGGTGAATACCACTCTGTCCTATTGTGATTTCATTTGTCCACTGAAATTGATGGTCTATGATGCTGTGCTGTCTAAATGGGGATATGATAATTTAGCAGTAGACATTATATAATGGGCTCTACACATGAAGTAGTAACCACCTGCATTTATAAACATATGCATGAAATATTCTGTGTATATGTCTAAATACAGAAAGTTTGTCTGCCTACCTTTAAATAAAGCTCATTGTATATATATTTATTAAATGAGAATGCAAACTATCTGAGTGATATATAAACACCCAGAACCCCAGATGTTTAGCTTAAAGAGAGTAAATTACAACTATAGATCCTGGAAAAATCTCTAGTGGGATACTGTAATCTGTTCGGAAACTTGTCATAACCAAGTAGCAAGCTATTTCCTCTCAATGTTTAGACCTTGGCTGACCTCGTCATCTGGAATCGTGTGAACAGCAATCTGTGATCTCAGCATTAGTCTTTATTAATCTGCATGATAAAGGTAACTCAATTGCTTTACAGGTTCTTTGAATATTCATAGACTGTTTAAGGAAGGAAACACTGTGCTTTTTTGTGTTCTGTCAGTGTACGATGTCATTGTGTCTTTTTGTGTTCTGTCAGCATACAATGGATCTGTGATAAAGTATAGCAATTACTCTTAATCAAAAAACTAAGATACAGTAACACTTAGTCTGTTGATTTATTTCTATGTATTTTGAATAATATAATGGTTAACATTATAAAGTTCATCCAAGCAAATGTGTTATTTTAAAATAATGTGTGGGTTTCATTTTGGTTTAGGTTTTTGGGGTTTGATTTTGGGTTTTTTTTCTATCTTACATTCTTTTCTATGATCCTTGCAGTCAAAGTCAAAGACCTTTATCATTTTAAACACATTATGATTGCAATTTGCCTATTTTTGCCTGTTACTTTGGAAGCATGCTCCGAACGTGGCTGACAGGATTTTGTCTAGGAATTTGTGGCATGGCGGGTTCTGGGCATGATCCAAAGAGGAAAAAAAGGCAAAG
>NW_009937421.1:11904-17570 GCF_000696875.1 Nestor notabilis
CAGCAGGACTGTTTTACTCTACTGCACTGTAGCCCTGTGAGATAAAACTGGCAGCCCAGACACTCATCTCAGGCCCAAATCAGCATTTTCTTCCCTTCTTGAATCGTATTCAGAATCCTAAACAAGCTGATTAAGCACTTTCCAGTTCTTTTGCTGCCATTTGCAGTAACAAGTTGAAACTCTTTGCTAACTTATTTTTGCCTTTATTTTACTGAGCCTAGAGTTAACCATCCAGCAAGAGATCTGTGCCATTTAATTAGCTTTCACACAAAAGACAATTTTTGATGTATCTTTGTATTGATCATTGATCCCAGTGCCATAGTAAGTAGCATTAATAAAGTCACCACAGTCCATATACACATGGGTAAATCAAGAATATCTTCATAGAGACAATAGAACTAGAATTACAGAGGCACAACTGTCAAAGTATTATGCTATACATACAATTTATTTCCATGTCCACAGATTAGTCATCTGGCAAACTAAAGCCTGCTGCTTTTACATATAATTTTTTACATTGCTGTGCAATGAGACTGGTTAAAAGATATTAAGCCTGTTCTGCTGCTTTGTTAGGTTTATGCATTTTCTTCTGTCCTCCCAGTTTGTGTAACATAATACCATCAGAGATGCCTTTTCTTGCAAAAGTGATAACTATGAAATCTCTCAATTTAAGACACAGCAACACACCAATATCAGTAGAGGGTAAATATCTTGAACTTCAGCTTCTACTCTTCATCTCTTTCTCTGATTCCTTCAGTTTCACGTTCAGCAGATAGTACCTTTCATTCTACAGCTAAGTTACCAACTATTTAATGATTTTGCAGTTTATCAATAGTGGAGTCATTCCTTCTGCCCGCTGATTTTATTTAATATTCCAGACCTCTCACTTCAGGCTACCCTGTGACTGGGTCTGTAAGAAATCTGTCAACAGGCATAAAATTAATATAAAAGTATATTTTTTAAATCTATAGATGTAATGATTTCAGGGTCAAGCTTAATTCCAGTAGAGAGAAGCATATCGACCACTAACTGCACTGGGAACTTCATCTATTTGATAGGGCTGAATACTACTGCATGTTTCTTCTGATGTGTTTAAAAACCCAGAGGAGATTCTGTCCTGTTTCAATATCTGTGCAACTTCATTGAAATTATAAGTGCGTAAGAAGTTTAACTGAGGAGTAAATTTAGCCATTTTTTACTCATCTTCTCTGATAATTACTACCTTTTCTTTCATATGAGAATACGATCACATGAAATATTAATCCATCATCTTTATATTGGGCTAGGTAGGGATACATAGTGAGTAGTAGCATCCATTCATTCACAGCTAAGATGGTGGTGCCTCAGCTCTAGCATTTAATGATCTTTTCTGATTCTAGTCGTCAGTCTAGTCCATTGTGGTCATCTAGGATGAAAGAATCAGCTTTATCAGATTACATTGGCCATCCCAGGCCAATGACTACAGCTCCATCCCCAGTAGAAAATGTAGTTCACTGCAGCCAGGACTGCATTAACAAAAAAATAAAGTATCATGCATTTAAAGAGTACGGCTGTGAAACAGGCAGTAAAAAACAGTGATCACAGGTTCAGGTTAATTTTTTCTCCAAGCTGAAAAGTTAATGTTTCTCTAATACTGTTCACACATGATTGCTCTGTAACAAACCATCTAGCCCTTGCAACAGATGTGGGGGTGTCAAACAAATCATTAAGTCAGGAGACTGGCAACCTCTTCACCTATTTTTATAGTGGGTTTCTGATTTATTTACTGAAAACCAGACAATTGTGTTAATCTACATTATTCTTCTCCAAAACATGTTATACATAATAAATGTACATACACTTTTTTTTTTTAAACCCTCAGTAGTTACTTAAATATACAAATTATTGAGGAAGAAGTGGTGGAGGAATCAGAATTTCAATTCCTACTGTTTACATACTGACTCAGTATTTTTAAAAAATATTATTTTCCTTTCTCTTTTATTTTTTCATGGCTTTTGATTTACTAAGGGTAAGGTGATTTATAGTAGATTCATGCAGAAAACATGTAATATAAAAACATCGGCTAAAAAAATTCAGATTTTGAAAGACAGATTCTTTTTCTGGACTACATGCATCACCTTCTAAGTATGTTTAGAGGCCACAGTAAGTCTTCATACACTAACTTTGTATGTATGTGATTGAATGTACATACACAAATATCCAAACAACTAAAGAAATATGCTGGTGTGTTTGTCTATGTGCTCATACAAGCATCCACATGCACACCTATCTGTCTGTCTAGCTTGTATTTCCTACTCATTCTAACAGGTTGAAAGGACTAGTCACAGGGTGCAACTAGTCTATTTCTAGTAAAATGATGGTTTGCTGAAAGCCAGTGTAAAGTTAGAAACCATGCTACATCCTGGAAAAGAATACCTGAAACAGAGTATCCATATCAGCTTCTCTCAGAGTTTGGCTCCAATTTCTTCTGTTTTGTTTTGCTACAATACTTAATATTGGACATTCGGCAAACAACAATTCTACTTAGCACAGTCCTTAGTCAGGGAAATTTAATCTCCACATTAGCTGTTGATGCTATTAAAGGAACACTGGGATGAACAGTGGTCTTCTGTTCACCTTCTTTCAATACTTCAGCATTTTAACCTTTCCTTTCCAAAGTAATTTTCTCAAATGTATGAGATGATTAATGAAAGCAGCTTTGCTCTGTGTTCAACAGGCATGTGTTCTTCTTGCCCATCTGTCCTTGCATAATTACAGTTGTGTTATTCATGCCAATATTTAGGGCTGTGTCAGCACTTCCATTACAAACCCCAATTTTCAGGAGTTTGTAGTAAGGCTGGTGCACTTGGCATTTGGCCAAAATTCAAGAGCGCTGGAAACCATGCTGGTGAGGGCACTGAATCCAATACATGAGCAGTGATTTATTTTGGGGTAGGCTCCATATTTGCCAAGAAAGAGTGGCTGACAGCAAGTACAAGTGAAGAAAAAAAGATCCAAGTGTCTGATAGTGCAGCTGAGCTTCACATATTGTCAGAGAACAGTGCAAGAGCAGGTCCAGCTAAGTAAGAAAGTCTTTCATAAGGCAGCCAAATAGTGTTCCAGTTTTGGAAAGAGGCCAGTGAGGAGAAAATAAAAAGAGGAAGGACCCACAGCAGGGCTGGGTTTGTAGCTTCCTCACTGCCATCTCATTTATTCATGAAGAAATCCCTAAGAGAGAGCAATGAATACCTATGTGCAGTTCTGCAAAGGAGGACAAATCAGTAGGGTATTTAAAGAAAAATGAGTCCGTTTTCAAAAGTGACTGTTGATTCTGGAAGCAGAGTCTTATAGAATGGATTCAGCTTGATTTTTTTTTTCTTTTTCCCTATTTGTTGAGAACTTTCTAAGATCCTTTATACAGCTAAAGTTTGTCACTCATACAACACTTTGACTCTTTAATAACTGGAATCCAAACAACTCCAAGACACAATGACCACTCCTGATTATACAAGATAACAAAGAACGGGGTAATCCAAATAAAGAACAGATGCATATAATGCAAAACATAGGTAAATAATGGTGTAAGAACATAATTATTTAGTATTTTTTGCTTTCAGAGAAGAAAGTTATGACATAGAGTCAGAGATGAAAAAAGATGAGATCATTATTAAAATAGAATTATCTACAAGCTGAATAAACTCCTCTTGTGTAATAAAGAGATAACTTCAAAATATTCAAATACATTCAAATAAAATAATTTCTAATCTGAAGTGCTCACTGAAATATTTCTAAGTTTTTAATGTATTCACATGGTTACAGGTTTGACATTACTCTGGGTAATTAATGTACAGTTTTTGACTTAATGGCATTGCTGAGGACTGATTGCAAATTTGTATCCTGTGAGAGAAGGCAACAACACAAGTCCAAGACAGCAGTGGCTACTTACCACTATACCATAGCTTTGGTTGTGCTTTTTTATTTTTTAACCTGTATCTATAAAATTTCCGGGAAACTTGAGAGAGAAATACCAGTTTCATAGGCATGCAAAGCAAATCTAGACACACAAACAAGTTAGCACTGAAAAAAAAATGCCCTGAGGTTCCCATGTTTCAGTTGCTGCAGTGGTTATTGCCGATGGTCACTGTTCTTATTCTTACTTTTAAGTTATCTACTTGCCTGACACTTGTACAAGCAAACACACAAGCAGTTACTGTAATCATCTGTACTATATGATCATCTGTATTTGTTTCTCCACAAGTCCATCCTGTCATTCATTCTCATGTAGCTTACATATTGTATACCATGAAATTCATTCAGATTTCAGCAGCTTGAGTTCAGCTCACTTCCAATGAGTATTTACTTCTACAAATGAAAGTTTTTTTCCATAATTTCAAATATGAATTACTTGATAGTTAGTTTTGTTCAGTCTCTAATGCAGTAAAACCAAATGTAAATCTATCAAAACAGATTAAATTTTATTTTTTAAATTAGTGAGATAGTAAGTGTTTAGAAGCCCCTCTCATAATGGTTTCACTATAAAGGAGCTCCATATTTATGAACAAAATTTTCATGCTTTACAGTGATTCTGAGAGAACAGAACCAGGGTGTGTAGGAAGAGTGGGATAGATGAGAAGAAAATCTTTCCTGATGAGAACAATGCCTGGAACAACAAATAAATGGAGATGTAACTGTATCAGTGTTGAATACATGGCAGTATCATTGCATTCTTCAGTAAGCTTGGAGTAGCAGCTAATATATTACTGTTCACAGAGAAGTTTATAAAGCATGTAGCATTCTCTGAGTAACAATGGATTGATTCTTTGAACAAGGCTTAAGGCACAGGAAAGTAGGAAGTACTTTATGTTTCAGAAGACTGGTTTCAGCTTTTCTAGGTTAAATAATCTGCAGCTGCAAGGCCTCCAGCACCCACTGTTGCTCCCAAGAGAGTCTCATCACCCTGGAAAATCCTTCCCCTAGTTTGCCTAGAAGCTTGCTGCAGCCCACACCTATTTCCAGGCCATGGCACATCCCTCTAAGCCCCTATTGCCTCTATTGTCCTTCATGCCTACCACTGCCACAGAAGATATTTCTGCTACCTAGAATTTTATTTTAGAGAATTTTAGAGAATTCTGAACCTTTGCAGAAATCAGAAAGACTCTGAAAATGTCAGATTTCTGTTACAAAATGAAAGTAAAGTTTGAGATTGCGTATTTCTGTGAAATACACCTCTTACTAAACACATTTATAATGGAATTAAGTTACAAATAAAAAACAGGAAGAAAAGCAAGTCTTAAAACAGTTTTTGTAATTAGAAAAAAAGACCCAGTTAATTTATTGCCACATTTTATCATGTTTTTACAGAGCTTTTATGTCATAATAATTTTCAAAATACTGCAGAGTGCTCCTTATTCAAGTATTTCTTTGTTAATTAAATATCACTTTACAGCATCTCATAGACATACACACGGAATGGTTTCCCATTGCTTTTGGAACAGAGGAGCAGACAGCATTATGAAATTAAAGTTTGACCTTTGATTTTTCCTCTCATAAACTGGCAATAGAAATTTTTTTAGTGAGCATCCCGCCTTTCCCTCTAAATTAAAGTTATGCTATTTGGCCTGGGAGAGAAGTCATAGTTTGTACACAGTCCCTTCCTTTATTCTCCTCTGAGGCTGGAGCAGGAATGT
>NW_009937421.1:17601-36645 GCF_000696875.1 Nestor notabilis
CAGGAATGTTTTCTAAGAAGCTGTCCCACACAAAATCCATTTTAGCCCTTAATTTTGTAAAGGAAGTGTGAGAGGATTAATGAGGAAAATGGAAGTACCTGTTGCAACACAAATTAAATTGAAATGAAGAGAATGTAGAAAACCAGCATTGAAAAAGAGAAGTAGCTTTTTCCCCCTTTCAGGTCTGCACGGTTTTGGAGAAAAGAATAGATTTTACTACAAATCAGGTGGCTTTGTCATGTTGCTATATATTTTATTCCATTACTGTATAGCTGGTGCATTCTAAAAGGTTCTGAATGGAAAAAATAACAAATTGAAGATGTCAATTTACTATTCCAGCATACTAGTGAATACAACTATGCTAAAGAGTTGTGATTTAATTTTTTGTTTGTTTGTTTTGTTTTGTTTTTCTAAGCTGCTTTACTTAGACACACATGTGCTGAGTAACACTATTTGGTAAAAACCAAGAAACCCCCATGAGTGGGACCAGACCTTGGGAATGAAATAAAATAAAATAAAATTTTGAGAACAAAATTAACAACAGACTACAATATATTGCTAGTATGTGTTGAAAATAAAAAGGTAATAATAGCTTCTTGTGGATGTTATTATTGCAGCTACAAACAATTTTCTTTGCCTTGGCCATGACAAAATGGCACTTTACTAAATGAAAAAAATCCAGGACTTTCCATATATTACTATTCCTGTGCCATTTTAATTGTCTTGCAGTATTCTTTGGAATAAGAACATTGTATCTAAGTAAACTGTTGTTATAGCAGCTGAAAAAGTTATCTGGTGTGCCCATGAATACACTAATAAAGCTGAGTTCCATACTTTGAGATGGATCTCTGGATATATCATGATGGTATTTGGCGTTCCCCAGAGGATGTGTATCCCCAGCTATTTTATCACCTCTGTACTGAACCTTATTTCATGTGAATTAATGCCTAATGCCTTCTAAAGTGCTGTCCCAGGAGCCAGCATTACCAGAGTTTGCTATGCATTGGGCAGGCTGATACACAACACAGAATACACTCACTGGCAAACGTAGAGTGACTGTGGATTCACTCTAATTTAAAGTGCTACTTTCCTGTTTACACTCAGAGCATCAGAACATCAGAATATCATTGGGTGTGATTTTCAAGCATATTGACTGTCTCCTGCAACACCATTGTTTCAGTAGCAAACTAGGGACTGTATGAATGGTTCTTCTTTTAGTTTTGAACTGATTAAGCTCTTTTATTCATTTAATGTTAGTAACTAAAATACATTATATGTAAGAAATCATTATGCCTAAAAGAATAAATCCTATGTAAATGTATCATGAATAAGGGATACTTCTCCAACTTCCATCTTTTTTTTTCTTTGTGTTTAGGGACATCTTATATTGCTGGAGATGGTGTCTCTTTTGTTATCTGGATAACTGAGACCACAGTTATGATTTGATGAGCATAGTTATAATTTGATGGAGAAGGTGTCACACACACACACACACACACAAGCATATTCTCTTCTTACAATACTTCATTTTATGTGCTTGCACATAAAATTGAACAGATTCTGAATTTAATGACCTTAGTTTCAGAACACTGATGCCAATTTAGTACCCTTTAGTCTGCGATCTCTAAGCATGTTTTGCTAAACAGTTGAATTGACAGAAATGATGGAAATCCTGGTATCTCTGAAGAACTGCTTTGTATGAAGCTTAAAATTAGTCTTTATTGTTATTGTTGAATAGCTGAAATCCTTCTATAAAGACTGTTCACAATATGAAATAAGGAGTAGAAAGATTTACTACTTGTTTTTCAGGTTCTTTAAAAGAAGTTGTGCTGCCATGAATGCCGTGTGCTGTAAGAAAATACAGAGACTGCCTGTGTAACTACTTCTTAGTGTCCACTACTGAACTGTTTGAGGAATGATAGAATAAATGGAATACATTAGGGAAAACAAAACAATTAATATATTACTTTGAGCAGCAATAAGTACACATACAAGCCACATTGTGTAACACTATTTTCACTGCTTTGATTTGCAATAGAAGAGTGTTTGTACAGAAGTTTGGTTCTATTCTACTTTTGAGTGTTTTTTTTGAGGTATATTTTGAACAAAAGAGAAAGTTTTGAGTAAGAGAAAACATTGTTTTTTACCTAAAATACACAAATAGCCTTACTTGACATAACAATTATCACTTATGCTTCTGTTATGTGAGGCCCTCCCGCCCAAGAAAAAAAATCACAGTGATACTCAGTAAGATATAATCGATTTATTTGCCATTTTTTTTCCCTGCGAGACTGGTTATACTGCAGATTCTTTGGTTGTTTGATACTGTTACTCATACTGATGACAAAGTCTAACTGAACGCACTTCTCTTTTGGGCCAAGAGCATGGTATTCTTTCACATTCAGCAGCATAGGACCAGGACATGTTTGTTGGTTGGCTTCTCAGTCAGAAAAGCTGAGCCATTGTAAGTAAAGTTACTAAAACTTCTGGTAGTCTTGTTCTGGAAAATTCCATTTTTATAGATATTGGATACAACCATGAATCAGTAGCCTGTGTTCAGAGACTCACACTGAATGGGGTCTCTAATGCCAAAGAAGGCTTCGGCTTGACAGCAAGAATACAGCTGCTCAAATATAAATGATCACTATGGACCATTAGTGAAAATAACCTGATTTTATTTTACTAGCTGCTGTAAATATTTACTTTGACAACTTGCTTTATCGAACTATGAGGATATAGTTTTGTGTATGATAAGACTGAAGGTCAATGCTTGTTTAATAAACTCTAAATAAAGAATTATGTGATACATTGTACACATTTCACATCCAGTGATGTATTAGTACAGCATTGCACTCTGTATAATCAGCTCAAATTACTTCCTTTATGGAGATAGAAATTGTTTTACTTGCATTTTTTTGTTAACAATTTAAATGCACTGTTGGTTAAATGCCAGCAATCCAGCAAACATTTAAGGTGAATATTATATGAGATTTATTGAATTTTGTAAGTTTTAATGTCTTAAGGATAAAAGAGAGATAAACAACTCAGCTTATATTGAAAGATAGTTTCTAAATAATTACCTGTTGATATTACAGTAAAATCCAATGCCAGAATTGTTAAAGACTCTTAATTGGAATGTTGATACAGCTTCAGTGTTTTTCTCACTATGAGTGTTCTGTTGTATTTTTTTTTCTTGCTTATTTGTTCTGCTGAATATCATTGAATGTGGGCTATTTTACTAAAGAGTGCAAAACACACACAAAAATATATAAAAGCCACTGAACAAAACAACTTTGACTGAATGTTTGAAGCTGGATAGGAAATAGAGCCTCTGATTTGCATGGCTAGATATAGACAGGAATACAGGGCTAAATACAATTTCCTTCAATGGTCAATTGTACTGCCTGTTTGCTTAATGTTATTAGAATTTGAGCTACTGTAAAAGGAGATGTGAAGATATTAAAATGTCCACTCCAGCAGTCTGCTCTGGGTTATTAACTGGCTGAGCCCAGATTTATAGATCAATCTCTGGCTCCCAAAGTAGTGCCTGAATTTTCAAAGTCTTGCTAGAACTATCTTATTCCTCACTGGCCACATATCCCTGAGTGTCCCTGCATTTACATCTCCTGCTTTAAGGAACCGTGTTCATTTTTATTTCGCTTGTTGAAATCTTTCATTTTCCTATCTTTTTTTTTTTAAATAAAGATTTGTTTAAAACTAATTTAGTTTGAATTGTCACTCATGGTGGGTCAGCTCAAGTAAAAGATTGTCCTTGCTTTACTGTGAATTCATAGTAATGAATTCATAGCAAATGAATGTGTACAGGAAAATATGAGTATGGTGTTCATAGGGTAAGAAAAGTAACTTTTTGTTATTTGAATGCTTTTTTTTTTTGGTATTTCAATAAAGTGGAACCTATGTTTTCTGTGTATGAGCCCAATTACTTGTCAACATTCCCATTAAATTATTATCTTTCAATCAGCCTAAGTTTACAGGAAGACTGTTGTGATGTGAAGTAAGAGCGAAAACTTTGACATATTTGGGGCTGTAACTTCAGTCAGTGTCTCTTACCTGGAACACCTTTCTCTCCTTGGAAGGAATTTAAGTTTGTTTATATCAGACAGGAGGTGTTTACAAAGAGTCAGCTAAGCTAACTGCAATCCAGGCAACTTAGATACTTACATTAAGTAGTTTTTCTGCAGCTGAACAGTCAATCATCAAGTTTTCCAAGAAAATCAGAAGGTTCAGGACCAGTTTCTAATGGCAATATCTATCACAGACTCCTTCTGATCTTGTTCAATGCTTCTGTTATTAGCCCAGATCTCAGGTAGCAAGCCACCATTGTAACTCAGTGGTCAAGAAAACTGCACCTGTTCATGCCACTTGAGGACTGCACATCTGTATTTATCCTATAGTATTTATTGCACTCTATTAAGATAAAAATGTGTTGTCAACTCTAACTTAATAGAAAATAATTATGAGGTATATATCCAGGCTAGATGTGGTTCTGGGCAACCTGATCTAGTTGAAGATGTCCCTGGTTATTGCAGGGGAGTTGGACTAGATGACTTTTGAAGGTTCCTTCCAACCCAATTATTCTATGATTGTATGATTCTATACGAACTCAGGTTTTCCATGTGACTGGTAAAAAGTCATGGTGATGTACTATTAGTAAAAATTGTTTACAATATTAACTGAGTATACTCATGGTAGTTGCTAACTAAGAAAAATTTATATATTTAGAAACGTATCATACTTTTAAAACAAGTTTCTGGCAGCCATATGAGAGGGCAGGGATATGATGCTTGAAAAACAGCATCAGCATCAGAATTTCTTTAAAGAGCAGTAGAAGTCTATTTCTCCCCTCCACCTTTCAAAACACCACTAGACAGGGTGTGTTTCCCTGAAGCTTGAAGAAAATGAACAAATGCAACTTCTCTGTAAGTCTGAATCACTTATAGCTAACCCAGGAGTTTTTCGCAGGAGTACAATTGAACAGATGTTGAATACTTTGTGATACTACATGAAGGCAGGGCCTCTTCAGTCTATTCACTTCTGCCTCTGTATCTATTCTCTGGCCTTGAGGTCTCTAAAATCTACGTATACCTTTAGCTTTTTGTATGTGTGTGTGCGTGAGCAAGCCTGTGGATCATTGACTGTTTACTATAGTGCTGATGCATCCTGGAGAGATGCAGGGCCTGAGATGTTTTATCTCTTGTCAGAGCTTGCTTCAATTAAATTAATGGATCCATTCAACTCCCTTTTTCCTTTTTCAGCTGCATCACTGCCGAATACATTAAAAAGATCTTAAGTCTCAAGATGGTACATCATGGCATTAGCCAGGGCACTCATTTCCCTCTGTCTTCTTTTTCTGTAAATCAAACAATTAATGAGATCTCTACCTCAATAGAGCACTTCATCAATATTTTGTAACAATAGAAAAAAAGATGCGCTTTTTGCTCTTGGAGGAGCTTTTGTTACCATCTGTATAGGATTCGGTGGGCAAATGTTATAATTCTAAAATAACAAAATATTGACTATTTTCTTCAATTTGCTTTTAGTTTCTGAGGAAAATTATTCTAAAGGCTTAGGTACTCTCTCCTTTTGTAGGAAAGATGGGTGCTGTTTGAAGTTTAGACTTGTAAAAGAATTTACTTGAAATTCAGTTATTTGTATCATATGTAGTTGCAAAGGATTATATAATTGTCGCGATTTCATGTTCAATATTTCAATTCAATTAATAAAAAAATAATTGTACTACCTATAATGTCAGCAATTCTGTTTCCTTTAAGAATTGTTACTTTGGTACCATTAACCCCTTGATGGTAAAAGAAAAAAAAAAGATTAAAAATATATAATTTAAGAGTTTCATACTTAGAATACAATAGACAATATATTATAATACAGACAGAGGTGCAGAAAATTTAATAACTTGTCCAAGACTAAATATCAGGTTTGCAGCAGACCAGGCGTTAGCTTTCGTTCCTATCATTCTCCTTTTAATCATTTTGTCCTTTTCTTAAAGAAAATTTTAGTTCAAAAAAATTAAACAGTCTTTATGATTCTGCTGTTGAAGTGACACTGATTATTACTTGAATACCAGCCTTCTTACTAAAAATCACACACTGATTTGTAAGTACTTTTTGCCTTAGGTTTTGAAAAAAAGAATATAGTAATTTTAATTTAATGATTTGGCTGCAAGCTGCATGTGGATGTATAGAGATCATTTGACTACAATGAGAAAGAAAGAGTCAAATACAGTCTTACTGAGTTGTTAAAATATAATAACAATTTTTACTGGAATGACAATTTCATTGATATATAATTAGAACAATATCTTTTCATGAAAAGTACAAATATGCAGTACTGGCCTTCAAATGAAGTCTATTAAATATCACTACATTGCTGTGGTAAAAATAGTCCATTCCTGCAGGACAGACATTACTGAAAACGTACATAAAAGCACTAATGTCCTGTCTGCACACCGTTCCTTGCAGAAGGAGAGGTCTTAAAGACAAAAATCTGTGAGCTACACAGCAATCAACTTCTACACAGCATTAGTAGCACAATTTTTCCAGACATTCGTTTTTCATCACATGATAACTTTGGCTGTGTATGCACCAACAAAGGCATCCTTCCCAGAGAATGATCTCTGGCCTGTGAGACAGGTGTGCAAGGTGGCTCAACTCCAATCTGCTCTAGGGTGAGCCTAAATCAAATCCATAGAGCAGCTGACCAAGAACTTCTATGGACTTCATGTGTTGCTTCTGACTAGTATATGCATGTACATCCACAACCATGTGTAGCTTTCAGCTTACACCAACTGAAATAATACGAAAAGACACAGCAGCCTCTTGCAAAAGTATTTTTCAACAGGCAACTGAAAGTGTTCATGCTACAGCACAGCATGGTGAAGGTTCAGGGTTTTTGAGGACAGTGACTTTGGGGATTGCTTTAAAGAACTGCTAGAGTAAAGGGACCAAACCTGATGCAATTCTATCTGTACTGCTCAATCCCAAAAACAAACTATAGCCAAGATGAAACAGTATATATCTTTCAGCCTTTATAGGTCTAAAATCCTTAAAATATCTGTTTTTGATATCCCACATTGGCTCTTTTTTTTGAGAGAACTCAGTTTAGGAAAAGAACATGATGGGTTTAATGATACAGTACTGTGTTTACAGCAACAACTGGTGCTTGTACTTTGTGTGTGGTGTAGTGCTTGGCTGGTGCTGCTAAATACTACTACTGTGAGCACAGTATTACATCTAGAAGTCAGAAAAGAGTCAATTACTGGCATGACTTTTTTGGGTTAGGATGTTTTGTCTTTGGAGGCAAAACCTTCTAAGACAGTCATGAAGTCCTTCCAACATACAGAACTTCAGCCCCTCGTTAACACACAGGAGTACAAACTCAAGGAGCCCAAAACAGTCACTGTGTCTGTTTGAAATGGTCACAAAAAGAGTCTCTAGCACAAAAGTAATATCTTTAAAACTTGGTATTGCCTTCAACTGGCTTAAACACATTTAGGACATCATCAAAATAAAACAAGAATATAGATGCTGGAATCTACTCTTGCAGTGTTGTACAATTTTACTGGATACTGTGTGCTAGTTGTAAGGGAGTAACAAGGATAAACAAAAAGTTTCCATTTTTTTTACTCTCATTTTAATAAGCTTGTTGTTAGTGTCCTTGTGGTAAGAAGCTTGAAAAATGTGACCAAACTGCCTCTTTCTTCATGACTTAAAAATACAGGGAACAGTTAAAAGAAAATCAGGATGCTTTATTATTTTAAATGTTCCAATCTAGGAGCCAGGCCTACGATTTAGATTATGACTCATTATCTTTGAATGAGGTTTTTGTGTGTGTGTGTATGTGTTTTTAGCATGTCTGGATTTTTCCAGCTTTTTCAAAATCTAATTCTCCCTGCCATCAGAACTAGGCTTACCATACAGAAGGCCATCATCAATCGGTGACAAAACTACTCACTCTTTTCATGTGGACTGTGTTAGTAACTTTAACCAGAAGAGTAAATCCAGGATGGTGAGGCATAGGCTAAGCCAAAATTCAAATGAACAGAGCCCAGCGTGGCCTTTATCAAAAGCACTGTGTGTTTCCTGATGCTATTTGCCTTGAAGCTGTATGTGGCAGTGCTGGGTTGCTGACCTGTTTTCATTCCTACCTTGTGCCAATCTGATTCACCATGTACTTGTTCTCCTTGGCAGCCATTTCCAGGAGTGTCACTTGTCTCCAGGAGTGCAAAGGCTGCTGGAAACTTTCTTGTTGCTGTTGCACATTTTAGAATTTTGTAGAATTGTTAACACTAATAAAGAAAAGCAGGGAGGGGAAAATACTGAAATAATGACTTGGATTTATAAACAGGTCTCGAGTTTATAATATTTTTTTGGGGTAGTTGTCCCTCTGAGATACTAACTTTTACCTTTTAATTATTTCACTTATTTTCTATGTAAATAGACTTTTCTCCAGCAGTTTGTTAGCAAAAAACATCTGTATTGCTAGTTTATTTAAGAAAATCTTAGTACTGTACCACACAAATAATGCCATATCTGTAAAATTTTGTGTACGTGTAAAGAAATTAAAAATATACTCTGTGGTTGATATCTTATTATTCACCTCCTGACACTATTGGTCGGTTAACTACCTAAACCAGACTGACATTCTACAAAAATGTTCATGATTGTTTTGTAGGACTGGTTTATTATTCTTGGATGACTTCTATCACCTAAAAAATACTGGTACAGACTTCTACGCAGATAGATTCTCCAATAATTCATTGCTCAATAGACTATGTCTTCCTTGTTTGCTTTCTACTATTCCATTCCTAAAAAAAAATTGAAACTTAATTTCCCTTCCAAATTCCTTGAGACCACAAAACTAACACCAAGAAATTTGTTAACCACTGAAGGCATGTGGCATAATTGCAGTATACTGAGGTCTTGTCTTGCTTTGTACAAGTTTAATACTGGTCTATGGAAGGCCTTAGAAACATCATAAAAAGAATTGGAAGTGGAATTAATTTTGTTTATTTGTTTTTCCGGTTCATTCAAAGGCAGTTAACACTTTCTGAATGTGGAGTAATGACTGAAAGACGTTTTAGCCTCCAAGTAGAGGCCTGTGTCAAGGAACCACAGAAGTATTACTGACAAAACAGTTTATAACATTATCACGTAAGGTGCTAAGTTTTTTGTGAGATTCAGTTCTGAAGGGATTTATAAAAAGCAGTTCTACACCAGTAGTTCCTGAAGTATAACTTAGGAATGTTACTGTGGATTGTGATCTTACACTTAGTGTAAATCATTTACTGATGTAAAAGTTTTGTTTCAGGTTTGTTTTAAAAAATCATAAAGATTCAGGATGCATAAACAATACGAAGTGTTATAGTTGTATCTCTATATATTCATGTTCATATAAATACTTTTTTTGGTAGGTTTCCACACAACTATTTACCAGTTGTATTTTCGTACTCTATTAAGCTGATAAGTTTTTGAAAACATGGATTACCTTTTTTTTTATGCATGCATTTTGTAAATAATTCCCGACTATGTATAATTTCTCTCATACACATAAATTATACCTAACATTAAGAAACTGTACATGAACACATGAGAAATTACCAGCGATTTACTGTATAGATGGTGTGTGATAATGTCAAGCTTCTCAGTTGTTTCACTTGTTATACAAATAAGCAGTGTAACACCCACTTAAATCAGCTGAGTATCTGGCCGAGTTTCTGGCCCAGCTTCTGCAGTTACTAGATGAAACACTAATCAGGACTGTGCTGTCACTGTGGAGCTGACACTCTGCTTAAGAACCATTTGCCTAAACTTAGTACTTGCCCAGTGGCACTGCTGTGGAGTACCCAAAATCTGTGTAAGAGACTGTTAGGTACACTACTGTCCTTTCAGGTTTACTGCAAAACCATAAGCAGTATACAACTGTGTGCCTACTCAAAAGAACTTGCTGTCTCTTTGCTATTTCCTTGTGCTTTACTTGAGCTATTCAAGAAAGCTAGGCTATCAGTGAGACTTCAGTTTTGGACATGCTAAATCTGTCCCAGAACCTTGATATTCTCGTCCAGTTTAATTTTGCATCATAAATTTGGTACCACCCTATAACTTCCCTTACCTCCAAATACAAATAGCTACATCTTTCCTTACATGCTTCTGAGCTTTTCTTTCAGTCTCCATATTTAGTGTAAAAGCAGCTTCTTTGGGTACTGGGTGAGAAAATAAAATATGTTGTTCTCTCACATGGTTAAGGCACAACTTCGTATTGCAGTGTAGGTAGGAGCTCTGTGTCCAGTAAGACCAAAAGTCTGACCAGCTGCAAGAAGTGACTGTAGAGACAAAAAGTCACAGTTACACTTCTGTGGAGAGTGAAAGGTCTGAGACCTTCATGTGCTACAGAATTACTGTGGTGACAGACCTGAGTGCAAACACATCTCTTTTTAGGACAGGCAGATCCTTTTTCATTCCTGTTACAAAGAATTTGCACCCAAGGCTGTACTGGTTCACCTCAATGCAAATAATAGATAATAAGAAACTAGACAGCTTGAACTGTGGTTTAACCATGCAGGGTCATCTGGTTGTAATGGGATCCCTTGCCATAGCTGTATTTGTGGTGTAGAAAGTATTGGAATAGAAAAATTCAATGGACCTGGAGTAAGACATTTACAGCTGTGCGTAACTGGCACACAGGTTTTTGAGGGTTTTTTTGACTGCTTGCCAATATCAAAGCAGGATTTATTAGAGCATCCACATAGCTGTTTCACAGAAAAAATGAGATATCTTCTGGCACTAATAATAATGGTCCTCTCTCCCATACTAGGCCCTGTGTTTGGGCTTCCCATACTAGGCCCTGTTTTTGGGCTCCAGCCACTACTTCTTTCCTGCAGACTGAGACAGTATCAAGTTATCCACCCTTTCAACAACTCAGTGCTAGAGGTATTGAATTAGAATGAGGTAGGTACAGGTGGCAGCAGCTGCTAAAATATAGGATTTTTTAAGTTTGTACTGACTCTAATCTGTCTTTTTTGGCTGTTTTATTCAAGTAGTGTCCTGATGATAAAGTTTCATTGAATTGAAGAACGATATTTTCCAGGGTGTTTTTTTTTAATTATTATTATTATTATTTATTTATTTCCCAGTAAGGACTGGGTAGCCTTCCACTATCAGGAATTTGTGACCTCCTTGGCAAAGCCTGTTAATCTTTAAAAATCAAAATGTATAGCATTGTGAAAGGAAAAAAGAAAAACAAAAAGCAAATTACAAGTATTTTAAAATTAACCTAGGCCTTTTAATGAGAAGGGGTTTTAAAAAAGCAAGTATGATGCAAAGAGAAGCTTATTATACATGAAATAAAAGCAAACTAAAAAGGGCTGAGAGGAGGGCATTCTAACAGTCCTGCTAGGGCAAGTCCTTTTGAAAAGAACTGTAGGAAAATCAGGTGATATACAGACATGCACACTTTTCTCAGGTATTGGTAGCTGTTATGCATTGGACAAGTACATAGAAATCTCAAGTACAAAATATAATTATAAAAGCACTGTTTCTGCCTCTTTTCTTCTGAACTGTGTGCATATGCAGTCCAATCTCAGCAGCCAAATACTGGCTTTGAAACTCAAAAACTAGGTAAGAGTTTCACCAGATATTTGAGGAATAGAAATTTAAGCATATGAAAGAACTTAATAATCCTCACGTAACATTTATGAAAGCAAAGTTATTATGTCTGGAAGGTAAGTAACAGAGACTCAGTTTTGAACTGTCGGTTTGACATCTTAGACAATATGGCACCAGTTCCTTTCTGCTATCCATCCAGTAACAATGTGCCAGGTATAATGACTAGCAATGTGAAACCCAGTAAGCTTATTGGTGGATAAAGATACTTCTCAGTCAAGACATATGAATAATGTAGTCATAATAGACAAGTAGACAAGACAGAGCCTGAGCATATAAACTATAAGCAAAAGCTTTTTTCAACTCCGCTTTTTGTTGTTACATGAAAATAAGCATCCTTAAGCAAAGAGGTCTTTCCACCTTTGGAGCTCTAGTTGTCATGTTAAAGGCTGATGAGACTGTGCAAGACATATATGGGATAATTTCTTGTGGTACTTTAGCATTTGACTCACCAGGTCATTTAAGCTAAATGCCTGCAGGGTTTTGTTACACCTACGATCCTGCAAAGGAAAACACCACATCTGTAATTATTTAATAATTATATATGGTTTAACTGTGATAGATAGGGAGAAGAGAAAAATATCATCTTTTCTCAGGCAAGTACCCATCATTACACAGAAACAGTTAGGAAGTGAAATAATTAAAGCTACTTTTAATAAATTAATGTACCCCGGCACTATTACAACTAATTCTGTTGTTGCACATATTCTAGGCCCAGATGAAAAGCCTGACCGTAACATTTATGTAAGGTCTGATGCTGGATCCTGTTACAAAATTCCTTTGAGAGGCACAGAAATCCTTGAAGAAAATTAACTTCTTATGCTGTTTTATCTTAATGGATCAAAAGGAAATACATTTTATGTAAAATGTTTCTGAATGTGCCAAAGTATAGGGGATGGCATGGAAAAATACTCCTTAGGACTGAAAGTATAAGGGTCTTAATCCATTGGTAACTGACAACAGAAACGTTATATTTTCTAAACAGAGCATGTATTCAGATTGCCTGGTGTGAAACAGCATCCCATACTGGCCTGGTTTTACACGTTAAGTAACTAATCTTGGTTCAGTGGTGACAGGTGCAGACCTTATGGCTTTCACTGGCGGCTCAATCTGAAATGATGGAAGAATGTTACTTCATTTGTCACTCAGCAATTAATATGCTGACTTTCTGCTTCTTTTTACTTTCTTATCACTTATTATTTAATGAACTTATTAACCGGTTGAAAAGCAATAGGCAGATATCTTTAGTATCTACTTTACATCTAGTTTAAAATCTAGAAGTATCTAGCTTGCTTCTGAAAATTGTCATTAGAAGTATTTGTAAAGCAGATGCCTAGAATCCTATAAGAAAAACTTCAGTAACAGTAGGAGCTCTGAAAAGTGAATGCAATGCTTACATTCAACTTTTCCATTGTAACTGTTAAAAAAAACCACAAAACAAAACAAAACTGTATTTTGTTTTTCTTTAAGGTTTTTTTTTTCTCTTTATTTAAGAAAAGGAGGGCTTAAGACTGTTCTTGCACTCCAGAACTTGCCTGCTGCTGCTTCTGCTATTGTTTCTCTGATTATTCCCTGATACTATTCACTGTGCTTCTGGAGAGTGGAGGAAGACCATCAGAAGCATGCAGAGAGGTTGACAACAACAGGTATAGTAACAGGCAATGAACTCCTGTCGCTTACTTTATGGGAACACTGATAGAACGGGATGAACAGACAGACAGAAAATAAACACATAGAATCAAGTCCTGCCTATGTTGAGAAAACCAGGAGGTGAGGCAATTTTAAAGCTCCTTCTTATATTTGGCATTCATATCCTTGAAATCCACCAGAGGAAAAGCAAATTGTGCCAGGTATGCCTCTTTCAGAGAAAACACTGCTGGATGGAAGCACTTTTCCTGTTTCCTCTATTTTTAATATCTACTCCCATAGCTCAGAGAACATTGTGGCTGTTCATGCACTTCAGGACCTGGAAGGGAGGGAACAAAAGTTGCTTCTCTTTCCTAAGAGAAAATCTGTGATTTGAGAACCTGTCAGCACCATTGCTTCAGACAGCATTTGTGTCTTTTAGACCATGTAGAGCTAACTTGAGCTGTAACTGCTAAGAAGCCTCTTTCCCTGTCCGTTTGTAGACTAAACTAGTGCAAGCTCACTAGAAAGATCTGCGGGAGATTTAAAGTCATTAGCAAGGGCGACCAGGATGAATATGGCTTTGCAGAACTCCCACAGGAATTCTCAGGGGACCTCCACCTGGCTCAACACAAATTCCACTCCAACCCTTCTCTGCTACCTCCTGCACTATGCACACAGTGACTAACAGCAACCTGTGCTTTTTGGTAGCACCTGATTCTTTTCCTTTACAATTTTTTTCCATTGATTCAGTCCTTATCTGAGTAGAGAGCTAATATTATTGGCTCAAGCCAAGTGCAGCATAAGCAGTGAATGCATATGTTTCCTAAATACACAGCATCTCAGCTCTTCTTCCAGGAGCTCCTTACTAGTCTGTGATGGAAACTATTGAAAATCACTTATAATTAGTTTCTCATAAAGTTTCTGCTATCTCAGCTCTTCATATAGGTATGCAAACTTCTGTGACATGTTACCGCACAGATCAAGCCTAGATTAACAAAATAAGGAAGCAATAGGGATTAACAGGTTTTAAACCTGTCCCAATCCTTTTGAATTCTTGAATTTTCTCAGTATAGATTTGAATTATTTTTCAAATTAAGGTTTTCATATGACTTTTAAATTGAGCTAATAAATAACTTTTTTTTTTTCCCCCCCACAAAAGTCAAAAGTATTGAAATTTTCCTTCTGGATACCCCACATGTGGACTGGCAGGCCCTCTGTGTTCAAACATAGGTTTTCCAATTTAATTTCCAAACTCCTTGTGATCTCCCACTTAAATTCATGAGCCTTTATGCTATGTATGTCTGTGATTCTCACTTTTAATGCCAACCTCATGAAGTTTAACCAAGACAAGTGCAAGGTCCTACACCTGGGTCAGCACAACCCCAGACACAGCTACAGGCTGGGTGGAGAAGTGATTCAGAGTAGCCCTGCGGAGAAGGACTTGGGGGTGGTGATCGATGAGAAACTCGACATGAGCAGGGTTCAGTGTGCACTTGCAGCCCAGAAAGCCAACCGTATCCTGGGCTGTATCAAAAGAAGCATGACCAGCAGGTCGAAGGAGGTGATCCTGCCCCTCTACTCTGCTCTTGTGAGACCTCACTTGGAGTATTGTGTGCAGTTCTGGTGTCCTCAACACAAAAAGGACATGGAGCTGCTGGAGCAAGTCCAGAGGAGGGCCACGAGGATGATCAGGGGGCTTGGAGCACCTCCCGTATGAAGACAGGATGAGAAAGTTGGGGCTGTTCAGCCTGGAGAAGAGAAGGCTGCGTGGAGACCTCATAGCAGCCTTCCAGTATCTGAAGGGGGCCTACAAGGATGCTGGGGAGGGACTCTTCATTAGGGACTCTAGTGGTAGGATCAAGGGGTAATGGCTTTAAACTTAAACAGGGGAACTTTAGGTTAGATCTAAGGAAGAAGTTCTTCACAGTGAGGGTGGTGAAGCACTGGAATGGGTTGCCCAAGCAAGTTGTGAATGCTCCAACCCTGGAGGAGTTTAAGACCAGGCTGGACAGAGCCTTGGGAAACATAATGTAGTGTGTGGTGTCCCTGCTCATGGCAGGGGGGTTGGAACTAGATGATCTTCAGGTCCTTTCCAACCCTAACTATTCTATGATTCTATGATTCCATGATTCTATTTATCCAATACAATTATTCTATTAGATATAGTTTCTGTTCTAGAAGAAACAGAAAGGCTAAATCGGTCTCAAATTCAAGACTTCAACCAGATTTCCAGGTTCTGCCTCCAGTGTTTTGTTTTAAACGCATCAGAAATTATGTTACACACAGTAAGGTAGAACCTAACAGGTGCAAACATGTGAAATTCAGGATATTTATGGCAAAAATACATAATACACAACAGTCTAATGTTTAATTTGGAATGCAATCTACTATCTACTGAAGTCAGAGAAAATTAAATAATCCCTTCTATCAGACTTCAGCGGAAAAATCAAGAGATGAAAAGTCCATCACTCTTGTGATTTTTTCAATGGCTTACGTCTTTTTTACCCTTATGGCTTTCTTTGTACTTTACATGTCTGGTTTCAGCTTTCAGCTACTATGTTTTATTATTATTCTACCAGCTAGATTAAGATATCATTAATATTTGGTTTCCACCCTGTAATCAAGCTACTATTCAAAGTTCTTTCTGATAAGCTAAACAGACTGAGCTTTTGGAGTCCTTCTCTTCTACGGGATCTTCTCTAGTAAATAATCTTTTCTGTGCCTTCTCTAACATTTCAAGATCTTTTCATAATGTGACATTGGCCTAGAAAGAACATGAAATGTGGTCACAAAACCGAGAGGCAGTATCCCTTTCCTACTACTATTAGCTACCTTTTTCAGGTAGATATCCAAGAATTAAATCTTGTCACAGTGATGTTCTGGTCTCATATTTAATCTACCATAGAACTTAGATTTTTTTTCACATTCACAATTCTTTAGAACCAAAGTTTATCTTCTGTAGATTTTGCCTGTGTTAATTTTTAATTGGCGTATTATTTTTTACTTGGTTATATTAAAACTCATTCTGGATGAGTTGCCCCAGTTTACCCAGGTGACTGATTATGGCTGTCTGTCCTCATCAAAATTGAATGTCTATCATTTTTGTGTCATCTTCAAATTTTTAACATCAGTGATTTTACATTTACTTGTAGATCATTTGTTAAAATTTTAAGTAGCACTGGGTCTTGTGGAATCCCCGTGTGAATCCACTTTTGACAACGATCTTCCATCGACAAATACTTTCTGAAAACCATAAAATAGCCAATTTTTAATATGTGTTTTATTGATACTGTATAGTGCTAGTGTTTCCAACAGAATGTCATGTGATATTACCACAAAACCTGTTACAAGTCTAGACCTATTACATCTCTGTGATTATCTTTATCAACCCACCTGGACTCTTATCAAGAAAGAGTATCAGATTTATTTGACAGGCCCTATTTAAAGGAGAAAAAAAAAAAAAAGCAAAATTGCTCTCATGCTAACAAGCTTTAATTGTATGACAGTTCTTCAATCCTTCTTCAGCTAAATCCCTTTTCAACTTTTCATGTCACTTAATCTAGCATACTAATACCCTGTCATCTCTAAGATGTCACAGCAGAGAAGCTCACTGTAATGTATCAGCTCTCTACCAAGTCATGAACATAGCAATATAGACTTTAGAAAGTTTGATATCTTGTAAACGTATATTATATCCTATAATGTTTTATATTATTTTTTTTCCCACATACTTCACCTCCTCAACATACAAAAGTTGATGTGCCAACTGGTATTCCTAGTTGAGACAAACTGGGACACTGGTTCAAGAACATTACCCTTGCTTCCTGTAAAAACATCCCTGGGATATTTTTTTAAATAAGATTCACTAAGATAGTAAGAGAACAAACATCAAATGTCAAAGTCCCAAGAATAAATATGTACTCTGATGTATTTATTATGATTTAAAGTTCCTCTCCAGTGATAGGAGCAAAACAGTTACATTAAATGAAAACAGAAATTTTACTTTTACTTGTTACAGCATGCTGTCTTCCACAAGGTGTGCAGTTCATAACCTAAATGCAACTCCTGTGGTACTTAAGTTTTCCTTTCCTGTGTATTTGCTGCTCATGCAGTCCTTGTGTGGTCACCCTGAAGAACTCCCACGGTCCTTCACAGGATCTGAATAGCACTTTCCTTTCAGAGAACGGGAAAGAGGGAATGGAATACATAAACCGTCCCCAGGGAGAATTTGTACTGAAATCATGTAGAGAAGGCAGAGCTCTGTCAAATACAAGGAGATATGAAGATATGCTTTAGAAGGTATGAAGAGAAGGTTAAGGCTGTATCTGGATGCAAGGACAAGACCTGTATATGAATTTAAAGCTGGGCAGAATACAGAAAAACTGTGGGAGTAAAAAAAAAGCATTAATGGGAGTGGAAATAATTTCTCCAAGAGAAGCCAGGGAAAAAAAATATACTGAATTTTATTTTGAAAAAATGGAATGGGTGATTGAGGAAATGCTGAAGTTTTACTGTGCCATTTCTGGGTCCAATATCAGAAACACAAAGAGAAAGTGGTGCTCCCTAGGTGGTGGCAGCTCTTCTTACATATCTTTGTGGTTGCTTGGACAATTTTTAAGCATTTCAGTCTCTCCCCACAGCATGAACTAAAGACCAAAATATTCTAGTAAATGAGACTGAAAATATCATTCATTTTGTGTGTGAGGAAAAACTCCGGCACAGATCATGAAGCAGAGCCTTCTTACCTGACACAGTAACAATGCTTAGAATTACAAGCTCAAAGAATCACGTGAAAGGATCTATATATATCTGTATTACTACTCATCTTGTTACTTGTCTTCATCTTGCTTATTACATTTTCTCTCACCATGTTTCCAGTAGTCTGTCTTTGCAGAAATCTCAGTTGTAGCAAATAAAGCTTCTGTAAAGCAAGGTTTAATTTGTTATGATATGGAGAATCAAAGTGCTAAATCTGTAGTCTGTTTTCAGTAAATTTTGAAAGAACAAGGCCAGCTAGCCATTGGTAAAATTTTACTGATCTCCAGCATGTAATCAAGTTGCTTGTTTCCAAAAAGCAAGAACAAAATTCAAATCAGAAACTAAATAAGAATTTTGTTGGTTTGTTCTGGATTGTGGCTTTGGCCTAATCTTGATGCTGTGAATGTTTATGTAGTCAGATAGCTTAAAAATAAGATTAATTAATCAGTCAGGCAAACTCTCTGAAATCAAGCCCTGGGACTCCCATTCCCATTCCCCAGTTCTGGAATGGGAATTAGAACCAGAGCTCCATCACCAAACACTGCAGGTTACTTCCTGGAAGTCATTCGCCCTAGGGAGACAAATAGCCATCCCTACATCAATGCATAGGTACATACAACAAAATCAGATCCTTAAGCCTTACAGAGATCAGCCTCACAGATGCTATTTCTCTCTCCAAGTGAGTAAGGAGGGGTAGACTGACTTTCCTGACATGTGGCCCAGTATGACTGCTTTACTATATAAACGAATATACCCAACAACAAATATAGACGTTCAGTGGGAAAAAGTGCTACAATGCAACAAAAATTAACAAGATTCCTAAAAGAATCACAAAAAGCTTTTAAAAATATCCTCTGAAAAGTCAAGGAGGCACAGAAATACTGAGTGAGTGCCAAGACACTAAACAATAGGCTGCACAACATCAATTTCATGGGTGGACCACTCAGTGGATAAAGAACTG
>NW_009937422.1:0-709 GCF_000696875.1 Nestor notabilis
GTGAGGACACCCCCATCCCATCCCCTCCCACCACTGAGGACATGGTCCTGCCCCCCCTGGGCTGCAATGGGGACCACCCAGCACCCTGCACCCCCTTCCAGGTGCTCCCCTGGGGATCCATCAGCTCAGTGTCCATGGGGGGACGGGGTGCCCTGTGGGAACCCCCAGGCTGCACCCAGCACCCCAGAGTGCGCCTGGGACCCCAGAACTGCACCCAGGGCCCCAAGTTCACATTCAGGACCCCAGATTCTGCTCCCAAGATGCCAAGTTCACCCCCAGGACCCCAAAACTGCACCCAAGATCTCCCTGGAATGCACCCAAGGTCCGAAAGTAGCACCTCAGCCCCTAAATTCACACTCAGGACCCTAGAACTTCACCCAGAACCCCAGTTTCTGCTCTGAAGATGCCGAATTTGCTCCTAGGACCCCAAATTCACCCCCAGGACCTGGATTTGCACCCAGGATCCCAAATTCACATCCAGGCCCCCCATTTTGCATCGAAGCTCCCAGATTCTGCACCAGGACCCTAGAACTGCACCACACACTTCAAATTGCACCCAGGACCCCACATTCACATCCTGGGCCCAGATTCTGCTCCCAGAACCCTCAAATTTGCACCCAATCCCCTAGAACTGCTCCCAAGACCCCCTGGACTGTATCCAGGACCCCAAGTTTGCTCCCAGGACCCCAAATTCACACCCTGTTCCCAG
>NW_009937423.1:0-331 GCF_000696875.1 Nestor notabilis
GTTTGTTCGACAAAGCCTCGACGGCGGAGTTCGGGCTGGAGGGGTGGAAGAGCCTCCACGAGCTGAACCCCCGCGCCGCCAGCGAGGAGGCGGTAGCATGGGTATTCCTCGTGGACACCCTCAACTTCTCCTTCTGGTCCGAGCGAGAGCAGCAGAAGTACCTCGTGAAGTACAAGGGCAAAACGTACAGCGGGTACTGGTCCCTCTGCGCCGCCGTCAACAGGGCTCTCGACGACGGTCAGTGAGCGCCGGGGAGCGGGGCAGCCCCTCATATCATCCCCCCTCCACCCCGGAGACGGCCGCGAAACCCCCTCAGCGGGGGGGCGGGGGG
>NW_009937423.1:492-5713 GCF_000696875.1 Nestor notabilis
GGGGGTTGGAACTGGATGAGCTTTAAGGTCCCTTCCAACCTAAACCACTCCGTGAAATGGGAGCCACTTCTGCAAACTACACCTTACCGTTTTGATGAATCTCTGTGTGCAGGCCATCCTGTGGGCCTTGGGGGAGGTAGCTGGAAGTGCATTAATAACACCTTGTGCTGAAATTAGATAACTTGTGGCCCTAATTGCGTTACCGTTTATCCATTAAAAAGACTATAAGGAATGCCCGTGGTCGGCTGTTTGTGACTTCTATTATTTCACATGTGTTATTAAGATAAATTGCATGTTTCCGTGACAAATAAGAAAATGAGAATTCAGCTGAGTATCCTTTCTACTAATTTAGTACGAAAGCAGCTCCAGTGACTCTGAAAACCTGTATGCCTCAAACCCAGTATTTTAATAAGAACAAAAAAAAATCTACTTGCAGATACAGATGGAAGTTTTAATTCATCAGGGACCATAGCAACAGGGCAAGGGGTAATGGGTTCAAACTTAAACAGGTGAAGTTCAGGTTAGATATAAGGAAGAAGTTCTTTACAGTGAGGGTGCTGAGGCACTGGAATGGGCTGCCCAAGGAAGCTGTGAATGCTCCAACCCTGGCAGTGTTCAAGGCCAGTTGGGCGACACGGTTTAGTGTGTGGTGTCCCTGCCCATGGCAGGGGAGTTGGAACTGTGTTATCTTAAGGTCCTTTCCAACCTAAACCATTCTATGATATTTGCTTGTAAATCATGTGAATGTTTGGTTAAAATACTTTTTGTAAATGCATAATGTGATTAAGATCTAAGGAAAAACAGGCCTATGCTGACTAATCTATCTCTATATGAACTGTATTTGCCAATGTGCTATGCAAACACTGCACTGAAGGATGAAGACTAAGCAGTTGGGGAAAATTACATGTAAAAAGTAGTAAGGGTTCCACGGTTACATGTTGGAAACTGTAGAAGGAAACAATGTCTGCAAATGCGAATTTGGTTTTAGGCAGCCAGATGAGTGTGGTTATCACTGAATGCTCAGGTGATTGTTTTTACAAGTTGATAGATTCTATAGATCTTACCATGTAAATGCTTTCATCTGTGGCAGGCGACTGCATTAAGTCTTGGGATATGTTATGGAAGCCTAAACATCTTATTTTCCCTTTTCTAAAGGAATACCTATTACCAGTGCATCATATTTTGCCACCGTGACACTTGACCAAGTTAAACATGTATTTCGCTCTGACACGGAAGTGTCCATACCTTTGATTGAAGAAAGACATCGGGTGCTGAATGAAAGTGGAACAGTTCTGCTGGAGAAGTTTGGAGGCTCTTTCTTCACCTGCGTTAAAATGAGTAAGAGAAGTGCTCAGAAACTACTGCATCTAGTACTGGAAAACTTCCCTTCTTACAGAGATGAAGCTGTATTTGAGGTAAGCTGGTTCTAACACTGAGTTTCTTATGGTAACAATTTACTCCTCCTTGATTGTGTGACTTTAAAAGATAGCTCTTAGGTTGCCTATGTGAATTTTTCTGAGAAGTTAAGTTTGGAAGTGATCTAATATTTGTGAATTGTTGGGGGGTTTTAATCCAGGAAATTAAAGGTGAATAGAAACATTTCTGTGAAATATGGGAAATTCAAGGGAAATAAGAAGAATTACTCTTAATATTTTTGCCTCAAATCAGTAAAGATATTGGCCTGTATAATGAAAGGAAAATTGGACTTTGAAGCAGCTGATCTTAATTATGTAAATTGCTATGAGTCACATAGATGGGGAAAAAGGTTTTTTAAATAATACTCTTGGTCCACAGTATACTTCTTGATAAGATAAGCTGGGGTAAAATAGTTGAGATATCATTTATCAGTCTAAACCTCTGAAAACAGAATCACACAATTTATTAACAGTAAAAGAATTTTGATTGCGTTAAGTCCTTAACTAGTTTGGAATGTCTTTCTAATAACAAGAGTCACTCCCCCCCTCCCCCCGAGAATAGCCATTTTTTTCATTTGCTGTCTCTGTCTTCATTATTACTTTGTTGTAATTTATTTTGATATACTGCATGTTCCAAATTCGATCATGACCCCTTTGTACTCCTTGCAAATGCATGATATTTGAGATGATTACTGCCTGGAAAATAACAATTTTATTATTCCCTCCCCGCTTTGTTTCAGTTGCTACCGATGGCCCCTATCCCCCTATCTCTTTCTTTCTCCTGTGTGGATCTTTGCAGCTAATGAAGGAAATGAAATTCTGGTAGAATTGTGAAAATGTAGCACTACTGGGAATCCACACTGTAACTGTTGTTGGTTCAACAAGCGTTGCACAAATGACTGCAGGCCAAAAGTAACTGATACCTTTTGTCAGGGATGACAGTGTAGTGAAGCTTTTTGGAGCTGTTTTCCTGAATGAAACTGATGGGAAGTAGACAGAGACTGTCTGTTTTTTATCATGTCTCTGGTTTTGCCTATATGGGCATGGTCTTCATTTAGCATCAGTGACATATGTAGCCACTCCTGTGCTCAGTCCCATCTGTAACAGCATTCAGCTGTTACATCATTATGTCTGAGACTTTATGCTACTGACAGCATGGTGTATACCAGTAGTCTCTGCAGTCTTCTCAAGGTAACTCCACTTTGTTCCAGCCTTGTTCCAAGTTCCAGCCACTGGAACTTTGAGCCTATTGCATTTATCACTTAAACCTGCCCTTTCATAGGTGGCATGAGTAGAATTTTACTGCATTAACGTTAAACAGATTTAATTAAATATTTCAGTTGTCTAATCCAGTACGTGCTTTTTCTCCTTGAAATAAAAGGTTGGATGAACTCCAGGAATTCTGAAAGAATTAATGGTTGCTCAACTTCAACTGCATTGTTTGCTAAGTGGAGTAAACCGGCATGAATGTGTTCTGAGATCCAAGCAGAATCTCAACAGTTTTTATTCCCCTGCAGTGACTGCTATGATGTTTCTCTTTTATTTATGAGAATTCCATGTGATACTTGTTTGTGGTTTGATATTGTTTAGATTTTAAGCTGTTAGAGTGTTGCATTTTTGTTTGCTTGACTACATGATAGTTTGTTTTGTAGAATGTAACTCTTACATGTCTCTCTCTGTACATGCCATTTGCTGTATTTATTGATGTTTCAGGCACTTTAATAATAAATTTCTTTCCTCAGAAAAAAAGGGTGTCTTTCTACAAACGGGCACAAATACTTGTGGCTGATACATGGAGTGTATTAGAAGGCAAAGGAGATGGCTCTTTTGAAGACATTTCTAGCCTGACTATATTTGCTGACTATAGAATTCCTCAAGTTCTTGTTCACCTAAAAGCAATGAAGTATTCTGAAGAACTCATGAAGAAACTACGTGAAGGTTTGTTCCTCCCTTTCTAATATCAAGTAATCTTACCTCTTGACACTGTAGACTAAAGCTGCTTTTACAGTGTAATGTTTCGTCAGTGTAAAGTTTAGTGTGATTTTATTTTTCTCCACTGAACAAGGACTACTTACGTAGTGATGAGGTATCAGGAATGAACGTATTCTCTAACAATGATCTTAAATGACATCTCAAGGTTATGCTTTTATAAAGGTCTAACTGTTCCTTGGCTTAAACATTCATAAGGGAAGGATTAAAGAAACTCTAAGATCTAAATTTCTGAAGGGCTGCTGTTGCCAAAACCACACGGGAGTATAGTTGTGATTTTTTGAGGTTTAGATAAAAGAAGCAACTATTTCTTCATTAGTTCAAAGAGGATGTAAATGGAGGTTCCTCGTTATCTGTACTGAACTGCTGATAACAAGCAAGGTAATATTAAGCATCCATTAAAAAACCAAAAATTGCTTTAAGTTAATTGCATCAGACTAGAGTCTTGTTTCTAAGCCTGGTTCCATATTCCAGTACTATGAACATCAGTGAATAAAAACATAAACCAACCCTTTATCCACTGTAAAATGACTGTGTCTAGAAGTAGGTCTGCTATTATGCAATTTTAAAATTACACAGCAAGATAAACAGGTAAAGACAATCATCCATGGATCTTAATAGGGTGGCCACATATATATATATTTCTGTGTATTAAATAGATCATGTAGACAACTTAACTTTCTGATGAAAGCTAGTTAAGGACATTCCCATCCAAGTCATTCAAACAAATGAGTCCCTTTACCTTTTTATGTATGTGTAGCTTTCTTGGGTTTTGTTTTGTTTTGGAATTTTTTTTTGCAAGGGGGGTTGTGTTTTAGTTTGGGGTTTTTATTTTATTTTTTAATCTTGAGCAGAATTATCCTTGCAGAAAATACACTGTCTTGAAATTACATTTGACTGTTCTTTCTGTCTCTACAAGCAAAGAAATAGTCATATCATGTGCACTATAACTGAAACACCTGTTCTTTTCTTAAACCACTTTCTTAAAATGCAGGATGCGTTTTAAGAATTTAAGAATGGGGGGTGAACTCCTATGTGTGTATGATAAAATTAGTCACTAGAAAATATATAGCAACATTGTTAGCAGTTGCAGTGTATTAGCCATGAAAGCTGCAGTTCTCATTTAGGATAAATGTGGAGGGCAGGGGAAAAGAAATTCAGGCCATCCTGGGTCTTCTGCCTCTTGCATATAAATGTATTGCTGTCTCTTGTGTCCTGCAGGAACAGTTTTCCAGTCTGGAGATAAAGAGGAGGTGGAGATCCGTGGCTGTTCCATTTGGTGTTGTGCTTTGATTTGTAAGCATCTGCTGGAGCTCTATGAGAAGAAGGGTCAGGACATGAGTGACAAAATCAATGCAGTTTTACTCGACTACTATCTTTGGGACTATGCCCGGGATCACCGGGAAGAGATGAAAGACATTCCGTTCCACCAAGTGCGGTGTATCTATTACTAAGTCTAGCCTGATGGCTGTTGTGTTGATGCATTATCTTCTGAATTACGGTTACTTGTTTTGTGCAGTGGTTTGTCACATACTAATTTGGAACGGGCTAAATTAAACACTCATTTCCCGATAATGCATTAACAATTTGCCTTTTACTTTCTTTAACTGAATCTTTCTCTTGCTGTGACTGGAATTCGTTGTGTAAACTTCTCTGGGCAGCTCCTGTCAGTGCAGGGCTTATCGCTCCTGTTTCCAGTTCTGTGTTTGTGTACGTACCGGTGCAGGCGCAGTTTCGTTTCTCAATAAACCGTGCAGTCCCAAAAATCGCATGGAGACCTCTCCCTTTCCTGGCGCGGGTGCACACCGCCGGCAGGC
>NW_009937424.1:0-2679 GCF_000696875.1 Nestor notabilis
AATCACAAAGAAACGTCCTTTCTCCCCCTTTTCTTTTGCAAGTAAAATAAATAAAATAGGGGAATCAGCAGCGCGTTGGTTTCTAGAGGCGTAGCCTGTAACTCTGGTCTGGGGGGGCTTGTTAGTACAGCATTATAGCTCGAGGGGTCAAAAAGTTGAGGGTCAAAAGTTTACGCTGTGCGTGACTCAGTCTTGTGTATAACCCTGATAGACTGATGTCAGTGGGAAAAAAAAGAAGGAGAGAAAGAAAGCGGGAAGGGGGGGGGGCGAGGTGGGAGGAAGAGCCTCTGCTGCTGGGCAGGGATGAGAGAGGATGATAGCGAGGTGGGAGCGACCTTCAGCCGCGAAGGCAGCGAGGGGAGAAAAGGGGCTGTGGGGTTTTGGGGTGGGATGTGGGTGGAAAAGAAGGTAGATTTGGGTCTCCCGCGAGGAAACGCCGAGAGACTCCTCAGTGGGATTTTTTTTTTTTGTAAGCCCTGGAACGCGATTTGGAGGGGAATGAACAGAATATAAGGGGAAGCGAGGTGGGAGCGACCTTCAGCCGCGAAGGCAGCGAGGGGAGAAAAGGGGCTGTGGGATTTTGGGGTGGGATGTGGGTGGAAAAGAAGGTAGATTTGGGTCTCCCGCGAGGAAACGCCGAGAGACTCCTCAGTGGGATTTTTTTTTTTTGTAAGCCCTGGAACGCGATTTGGAGGGGAATGAACAGAATATAAGGGGAAATGCATTTATTCAACCCAATTACGCGGAGGTCCCTTTAGGATATTAACGCGAGCAGTTAAAAAATAATTTTCATTCCGGTGTCAATTCTGTTTGGGGGAAAAAAAATAAAATAAAAAGCCCGACACGGTTGGTGAAAATGTGGTTCCAACGTCTTTACTTGGAAGGACGTCCAGAATCCTTAGAGAGGTGCCTGTCCCCCATAGAGCCGAGCATCTTTAATACGGACTCGGTAGGATTGCAAATAATTATCCACAAAAAGAAAAGAATGGCACGAAATGATGCCCATGCTTTAACTGTTCGCATTTCTACCTTAATCGTAGGGAATGTGGAATAATGATATAGAGGCAAAAGCAATGGATTGATGGCTTAAAAAAATCCAATATATGTATTTAAAGGCGTTTTTAAGTGCCCGTTTCGTCGCTCGCTCCGGTTAAAGAAGCTAATTTTGTTTTGCAGCACGTTTTCCGCCGGAATTTGAATGAAATGGTTTCTATTTCTTGCTTGAAATGTGACTCCACTCTGGTCACTGCAACAGTTTAATGAACTGATATAATAAATATTTCCCTTGGCATTTCAAAGTTATTTCTACACTGCCAGACTTTGAACCCTCCAAACTCTAAATATTATTTGCACTGGGACTGGGGAAGATCTTTTCAATAGCTGCTTAAGCAAACAGTTGTAGCAAGGCAAACTCTTCCCTTTTTGCCCTGCAAATTTGCTTTTTTTTTTTTTTTTTTTTTCCCTTCGGTTTTAAATATTTTCAGTGCCTAAATACTTATAACAAGGGTCATTTTTCTTGGAAGAGAAAGAGACAATATTAGAGCCCTGGGAAAGGCATTCTGGAAAATCCATTTGCTTTCCCGATGCGGATACATTCATGGAGTAGGTGAAATTCAAGAGAACGTACAGCGTTTTGTTTCGCGTGATAAGACTCGGCTTTAATTAATTGCCATGAATTTGCTTGGTATTTATAAAATATCACTATATGAGGGCTCCGGTTTAGTTGTAACTTGGGTGATCCATCTCTTCGCCCTTGTAATTACTACACTTATCTCTCTCGAACAGTCATTTCTACTCCAGGTTTATAGAACAGGTAATGGATAATAAAGGCCATTTGTTTTGGGGATATTAAAACAAGCAGGTATAATTTCACGGCAATAAAGGAAAAAAAAAACCAACCCAATCCACCTCCCAACTTTCCTTCTGATATTCACTCCTACATGACAACGTTTAACTTTCCATTTAGGGACGCGTGTTCGTTAGAAGTGGGTTCGTTTGGAGAGATGTGAAGAGGGAGGGAGAAAGGGGAGGGGAGAGGGGGGAAATTAAAGGTACCATTTCCAAGGATATTTCTAATTTATCTCCCTTGCTCGGGACGCACTCGGCTTAACCCGGCAGTCTCCGAGTACTGGCCGGGCGCTACAAACACAATTCAGGGCGCTTTTCCTTCTCTCGATATTTATTTATAATTGTTATTATTATTTTCCCTACCGGACAATCAACTGAATGTGCTTTTTAATCCCGATTTACTCTCCAATGACCTCTTTATCGCTGTCTTGGAGCTGGCGGTGTTAACGGGGAGATAAAGGGTGAATCCCTGCAGGGATGCGCCGCTCCCCCCTCGCTGCCTCACGGGTTTTAGGGGGAAAAATATGATTTGAAAATAGAATTATTCCAAATGAAAAGGACACCTAAGGCTGGAAAACCACGCAAGGCTCAAATCTTCTTTTCCTTGTTGCAAAGCAGGTGTGGGCCGATTCCCACCCAACCCTGCAGACTCCCTCCCTGTGGTTGTACATCTCGGATGCTCCTTATTAAATGTTTTGCCCTAAAGAAGCGCCCCAGCCCTTCGTGTGCTGGGCGGGGGACACACACGCCAGTTTAATACAAGAACCTGAAAGTTCGCGCTTCGAAAAGGGTGCAAGAGGGGGAAAATAAAAGAAAAGATCCCTGTCTTCA
>NW_009937425.1:0-13595 GCF_000696875.1 Nestor notabilis
CAGTAAGCTTGTGAATGTTATTAGTTAATGTATGAGTTTAATTAATAGTCTCACAGGAGGAAGAGAAGAAAAATGGATAGTGGACTAACTTTTGAATTCAGAAAATGTGCTATATATTTGCACACTCTACTTAGTGGTCATCCACTAGAGAAAATAGTAAACATCTAGTAAAGTTGTTTGCAGTCTTTGGGTAGTTTATTGATATTCCAGGGAAGCTGAGATAATGTTTATTCTGATTGTGTCCTGAGCAGGATAACCTTTCGGGATCTCCGAAAGCTTCCAGTCCTTTTTCCTCCATCTTATACCACATTACTGACTGTGGTCTTATCAGTCCAAACCTCTGTATGTGCTGTTCCCAGAGGTTTGATTACCAGCAACCTGCTATCTCAGCCTGCCTGGTAGAAGTTATTATGTGAGTACATGCCTGTAACATTTCCAGATTTTTATCTAATATTGTAATGTGCACCAGTTGTCAGGAGTGCAAAAGGCATGTTAAGTGAATTTGAAATCAGCCTGTCACTCTTATGCACAGTATAAGATTAAAAAAAAACCAAAATTATGTTGTTGCTATGAAAATGTAAAGTATATTAAAAAAATTCTATTTAAATAAAAAGCAATCTTTCTTTATTTTAGCCACCCCTTGCCCAACACCCAACCCCTCCACCCCCCCTTTCTTCTTGCAGGAAACACTTCTTTATTAATGTTTTTGTCTCATGATATAAAATGCTTATTCCTTGTATCTAATAATAATTTCTCATATTCCAGCTTGTGTTTGTTGCCTCTCATCCTGTTTCTCTGCAGCTCTGAGTAAGATCTGGATCCATCTTTTCTGTATCCTGTGGTCAGGCAGCTGTAGGCAGTGCTAAGGTCTTCCTGACCTTGCTTCTCTCAAGGCTGAAGAGGTCCAGTTCCCTCAGCCTTGAATGTTCCAAGTCAAAAAAATAATTCAAAAAGTACTCCCGAGATGTAGATTTGGAGATTTTTAGGCTTTGAGATCCTTCAACCATATGCTGTTAGATCATATAGATCATACCTCTTGGATCATATAATTTATGTTCTTCTGAGTAATTTAATGGAGAAAAAATGAACATGTTCTGAAGAAGGCCAAATGAGAAACAAAACATTGATATTTCTTCAGCTCTGTTTATTGAATACTAGGGGTCTTAGAGGAATCACTGAGTGGAGAATATACCTCACATACCTCTAGTTTAGCAAAGTTTATTCTTCTAGATGTAAATGTAGAATCAACAGTTAATACCACAAATTTACGTCTCTGGACCTATCCCATTTATGCTTGAAATTGTTAATTTGGATTAAAAATATAGAATGCCATTTGAAAATACAGTCAAATAACTGCTGGACTCCAGATGTCCAGATGCTCCATCTTGAAATATGTGATAGAAATCAAGCTCGTCACTTGAATGGTTATGCATTAATCTGGGAAATAAATTCTTAATTTGAAGCTGTGTTATTTTTACCTTTATTGTTCAATAACTATTTCTTCTTGGTCTTTTTTCATACCCTTTTGAATAGGTCAAAATTGGTTATCTTATGAATCAACCTTATTCCCAGTGTTACATTAAAATAAGGGCAATTGTTTGTCTTTTAGGAGGAGCAAGAAGCATGTCAGCCAAAGTTCATTTCAGATCAACAGAAATAGCTTAAAATATATGTTCATAAAGGGTTGCTGAAGATTGTATCCTCCATAGCACAGGTGAAATACACTTTTTTTTCCTTATTTCTTTTCTAGTAATTTTTTCATCCTGGCAGTGTTCAAAGCCAGGCTGAATGGAGTCTTGGGTGACATGGTTTATTGTGTGGTGTCCCTGCCCATGGCTGGGGGATTGGAACTAGATCATCTTAAGGTCCTTTCCAACCCTAACTATTCTATGATTCTTTCCTTCTTCCATACATCATAATTCAGTAATTGGAGCAGATTTTTTTTGTTTGCGCCTGCCTAAAATTTGTCTGTTCAAGAAAAGTTATGGAATCAAACACCTAGCTCTAGTTACTAATCATTCCACTGTTTAATGCCTTATCTTTTGTGTCTGAATTTCCATAGATTTCTTTGTGACATTTTTTTTTTATTAAGTTTTAAGTCACATATTCAACTACTTGAAAGTTTGTTTCATGTGGGGAGTTTGCTTTTAATCACTTTCTTCAACCCTTCTATATGGTTTATGAAATAAAGTCATTGTACTTTGACCAAACTCCTTATGAAATCAGTGGAAAATTCACTGTTGATGTCTGAAAGAAGAATTCAATATTTAGAATAGAATAGAATATTTTTAATTGGAAGGGACCTAGAAGAATAACCTAGTCTGACTACCTGACCAGTTCTGGGATGACCAGAAGTGTAAACATGTTCTTAAGGGCATTGTCCAAATGCTTCTTAAACAGTGATAATAGTGGGGCATCAACCACCCTACTAGGAAGCCTGTTGTGGTGTTTGACCACCTTCCTGGTAAAGAAATGTTTCCTAATATCTAATCTGAAATTCCCCTGATGCAGCCTTGAACCATTCCCACGTGTCCTATTACTGGATACTCAGAAGAGGTCAGCACCTCCCTGTCCACTTCGTCTTCCCAGGAAGCTGTAGAAAGCAATGAGGTCACCCTTCTGCCTCTTTCTCTCCAAACTAGACAAACCCAGAGTCCTTAGCCGCCACTCATAGGACATGCCTTCAATCTCTTTCACCAGCTTTGTTGCCTTCTGTGGACGCATTCAAGTACCTTAACATCCTTCTAAAGCTGTGGGGTCCAGAACTGCACCCAGTACTCACGGTGAGGCTGCACCAATGCTAAATACAGCATTTTATTTTGTCATACAATTTTAGGACAGGGAAAAAATAACAAAGTATCAGCCTAAGAAAATCTGTAAAAAATTATTTTGAACAAGTAGTTATATTATTTAATTTGCCACCAATTTAATAGTATTATGAATCAATATATTTCTAATGTATTGCTTGAAAGAGTGCATGAAGAGTGCTTTATCAACTAGGATTTATTTTTCAAGGTAAAATGTCTATACTGGTTTTGAGATGCTCTTTAAAATACATTCTAACATTAACAGCTTATTTTAAAACTTTTTTTAAAGAAAACTTTTCCTTTAAAGATAACTCTTTTTTTGTTTTTTTACTTTATAAATGTACACATTAATTTTGAATGCAAGATATGCTTTTTATTATTATTCATGGCTAATTGCTGATGTTGCAAAGGCAAACTGGCAAAATGTCACATAGAATTTTTTTTTATATGTACAGCTGAAGCTTGCAACTGAAGAATTAGGATTATATTCTGCCTCACCATGAAGTCTGATAACTACCTTTAGAGTGGATGTTTCAGTAGGATGCTGAAGGGACTCACAGTGCTACATAAAGACTGCAAGAGCACAGAAATCCTTCAATAATGGTTATTTTTAAGAATTTCTTGCGTGTCTTTTGTTATGTCCTTTTTCTCCCCCCCCTTTTTTTTTCTGTTTATAATCCTCATATGCAAGAAAAAAACCACAACGACTTAAAGAGCATTATCCGTGATGGACAAAAGGAAGGAGGGAATAAAAATTAAAAAAAGGAGTCTTTTCAACTCCCTGATTTCACTCTGGAGTGGAAGATGCTGTGTCTTGAAAAATGAAATCCATGCAACAAATATATCTGCTTTAAACAAGAAAAAAGAAATTCTAGTGAAATATCAAAACCATCTACTGCAGTTTTGCTGATTCTGCTGTTAATAGATGAATGCTGCAATAGAACAGTAACAAAAATCCATGTAAAGTTATAAAATTTAAACCTATCCAGGACTTTGTCATCTGACAAAAAGTTCCTGGTCTTGTAGCTATTTCAAAGTGACTATTGCATGAAATACAGGCAAATCAAGCTTTTTTAGAACAGAGTAAATGATACACAAACTATAGGATTTTGACTGGTTACCCTCAAATATTTTTCTTTTATCCTAATATGTGACATAGATATACTGAGTTTGTTTACATTATATCCCTTGAGGGGACATAATATACTTCCCGTTGGCTAAAATACACAGCAACTGTACAGAATTGTAGCATTCTTGAAAGACGTTTTTACATGCCCAGCATTCCTATTATCTGTAGCTGTATCCAGATGGTAGTAGTGTAAGACTGATAATTTAAGAGAATATTCAGACACACTGAATTTTTTTCAAATATGTTCAAGATTACTTTAACTCTTGTATAATGTACAACCTCTTAGAAAAGCTGGAATCTCATATTTAAGACATGATGTGCTGCACAGGCAATATAGTAGAATGAATGACAACATTTTTCATAAACGAAATATATTTTCCTTTTAGGTTAGACCATCATTTACATTAATTTAATCAATTTAATTAAATGGAAAGAAATAGTGGCATAATCTGTCAGGGAATGTGTGCTTCACTTATGAAGTATTCTATCAAAAATATTTGAAATCTGTGCGTTTTTCCCTCAGTAGATGTGAAGAGAATATTTAAATATGAAGTCCCAGAGCTAATGTGATTTCCTAGCTGTGTCAAAAATGGCAGCTTTTGTTGTGCAGACACAAGATAAAAAAGTGAGCACAGTAAATTTATTTGCATATAAAGTTTTCATAATTGTATGTCAATTTCAGACTCATTTACAAGTTCATGAAAGCTATATGATATTAGATAAACACTTGCCTAAATAACACACTAAACATTACCTTAGGAAATGGTTTTCCATTTTCTTAAAATTGATTTATTGTGGAAGAGAGTAACATTTGCTTATAATTCAGCAAATTATTACATAGTTTGGGTGTTATTTTCTATGGTGATGCAAAATTTCATAGTTAAAAAAGATTTTTGGTAAGGATGTAAAAATTCTAAGTGATGATACTTACAGGCTGCAAGTAAAATGTATGCTCAAGTTTTTCATAGAAATTGCTTGCTTGTTTGAATTTACATATAAATGAAAAAAGGGCTGAAATCATACATACATTATTTGGAAGACTAAGTTTTCAAATTTTGTGTGAAACAAAAATTTATTAAAAGTTTTGTTCTGCTCAGTTATGCTTTGCAGCACACGTGAGACAAACCTGGATGCAGACAATAAATACAATCAGTAAGGAAATCCAGAATGAGCTTACAGGAACTTCGATGACTTTCTGATTTGATTTGATTAGTCTGTACAGGGTTTGAACAAAGAGGAGGAGGATAAAGATGGAGGACTATAAGTCTCTGGGTGGAATTCAAGTAGATGGGACCAAGCACCCCTGTCACACGGTCCTGTCCTGTAACTAGATCTGGTGTCTTCAGCCATGTAATTTTCTCTGCAAAAATCCAAAGTTTTGTGTTCTGGGAGGTGACAAGGCTAATACATGTGGGGGAAACATTTTAGAATCACAGAAACATTTGGGTTTGAAGGATCCCTGGGAGGTTGTCCAGTACAACTCCCTTGTCAAAGCAAGGTCAGCTTTGACATTAGGTTCCTCTTGATTGCGTCCAGTCAAGTGATACATGTCTCTAAGGATGGAGATTCCACAGCTTTGCTGGGGAAACCTGTTCCTAGTTTATAACATTCACATGGTGACTTATATCTCATCAAAACTTCTCTTACTGACAACAGCCATCTCCTTCAGGAGCTTTGTATATATCTGAGATAGCCTCAGTTATTGGGACATTCAATCAACTTTAATGCATCATTTTTAGTGAAGCAGGAGCCAATAAGCTGAAGATAGAGGAACTTAATATTTTAGTAGTACTTTACAGGAAATGTATATAAATACAAGTATGCTTCAGCCCCTTGACATCCTGGTTATGATTACAGTTTTGATTTATGTTTGGCAACATAATCCACTGCAGGAAGTATCTAGTATGCCATTTATAGTGTCTGATAAAGAAAATAGGAGGTTATATAACTGATAAGAGAGAGCCTTTTTGGTATCTCTCTTGCAGTCTTAATCAGAACTACACATACAGCTTTATCAAAATGCTTGGGGTTTATCTTGCCTATTGTTTGTCTTGGGGATGATGTGGGGTTGTTTTTTTTTGTTAGGGTTTGTCTTTTTTTTTTGTTTGTTTTTTTTGTTTGTTTGTTTTTTTTTTTTGCAAGTTTTATGTTCTCCTGAATATAGTATTTTGGAAAGCAAAAAAGGCCCAATACCCCAAAACGCCAAAGCTTTGTTCCTAATCATTAAAGCAATAAGAATACTGTCACTGCCAGTGTAGAAGTGAAGCAGGAAAAAATTGCAACTAAAGAGACTATCACAAAGTATTTTGAGGAGTAAAACTAATAATATACACAAGATCAACTCTCCATTACCACTACACAGATCTCAAACAGGGACATAGTCTCTGAACAAAGCCTGGTGATGGTATGATGATATTTACTTGATGGATAATACCTTCTGATTAAGAATGTTGTTTACTGTGTATCGATTTCAGCCTGTATTTAATCAGTGCTGTGGAAGAAGGAAAGAACAGATGTTCTTTAAGGATACCAATTCTATATGGGGCTTAAGACTGAGGTAAAGAGAATCGGGACTGTGTATTACATGATCACAGTAATTCCTTTTCCCTCATGACTACCTAGGTACTTCTCTTGCTGCTTAGCAAGTTTTCATACTGAGTTTTAAACTCTTTAAGACATAACATTCATCTAGCAGGTTGGCTGGAGAGTAGGAACCCTCTTGGTGATCCAGTCCTTGCCTTTGTGTATTAGCATAACCTCTGCAGTGAGATTCTAGTAAAGTGTATTAAGGCATCTGCTCATATTTATGAAGGGTGTGCTTATGAATTTGCTGTTTGAAACTGAATGGGCTTATTTGGTTTAGGAGGAATTCTGTATTAATCGTCTCTCTCCAGTGCTCATTTTGTGGCCCTGTCTCAGGTTTCTGTAAGAGAGAGCATTCTTTGTACTGGTGGGTAATGTTTCTGGAAGACGGGAATACATCAGTGATTTTTTTTTTTTCTTTTCAATTCTTGTTATCTCAGTGTAAGTTTGATATTTCAGACTTTAGATTGTGTCTTTTGTCTACAGTTAACTTGTTTGAACAATTTTGTGTTTATAACTTTCAAAATGTTCTCATCAAGGAACCATTGCTAATTCCAACAGTGAATTTCTTTCTACAATTGTCTACTTTTAAAACTTGTATCTCTGGGAATTGCAGAGGGCTGGGATCACATTTTTGTCACAAAGCTCTTGCACCACATACTAGTGCTAAGTCTACAGGTGATCATCTCTATACATGCTTTGGATTGATAGATATTCAACTGGATTTACATTTAAGAGCTATATAGGTTATTGAACTGCATGCACATCATCAGACATTTTAGATAGGATTTCATTTTCTTTCATCAAAATAGACAAAATCATTTAATTTCTTTTGGCTCAAGTGATTTTGGAAAAAAACTTTGTAGAAAAAATGTTGAAAACTGAGAGGTAGGTTGTATTAAATGATTCCTGCTTCAGGCATATTTCACTACATTTTGACATTTTAAAAATGATTTTTCTTTATATTAACTGAAGATTTTGTTCCAGTATTAACTTATTTACTTAATGTAATATATTTAGTACAGCTTCTGAGTGTTAGTGGCTCTAAATGTATAACACAAAATATCTAAAAATTAATTCTTCATCCAATAACCCTAATTAAGGATAATCTTGATTATTAGAGTGAAAATCCCCCAAACTTGATAAATATAATCTCCCATCTTTGTATCAATTAGATGCTGTATGTGTACTTAGGCTTGTCAAATCTATGAAAAGTAATTTTTTCCTTTATTTAGGCTTTCTGAATGATGCACATATTAGTATAATATGCATCATACTGAGATGCTAATAGTATTCCTGCAGGTTTTCACTTTGTGGATGAAATACTTCTACAAATTTTGCAGATTATGCCACTTTCTTGCTTTGAAGGGGGATTTTTCTCACTGGGGAAGACTTTAAAATATATTGTGATTAGAGATAAATGCATTTAGTTGTGATTCATAGTTCATAATTATCAAATTATAATTATGAAACATCTCTGATAAACAACATATCCTCACACCACTTTTCTTGCTTGTAACCTGTGAAAAAATATAAATACTTATAAGCAAAGTTGCATGAAGGGTTAGAAGACAAGCCTGTCAAACACATCAAAGGCTGTTAAATTGCATTCCAAGACCAAGAAACAAAAGATGATAATTTGTTGTCTAAAAAATTCTGATGTAGTTCTCAAGAGGCATCACCAGCTTCTGCTCTTTCCATCTGCTCGTCTTTGCACACTTAGCCCTCGCTCCTTTAATGTGACTTTTGAAACCACAGACTTACTCAGCGATGTTTTTTTGGTTTTTTGTTTTTTTGTTTTTTCTCTGGTATGTAACCAGATAGAAATTGTTTGGAAATAGTTACAGGGCTCCTGAGTGATAACTTGAGCTGGCTCTGAAAGGGTTAGCTGTCAGTTTGGAAACAAAGTAAATATAGGTATTGAGGATACCCCAGCAACACATGAACTCCTGAGCTCATGTATTGCTAATTTGTCTGCATGGAGTGATCCAGTATTACTACTTCTGGCATTCATTTATGTGTATAGCATAGCTGTTTTGACATATTAAGTTGTTTCATATTTCTCTCTAGAGCGGCATGTATTATAAACATATACAACCTTACAGATTTACCGCCTCATCAAACATGGTTATTCTCTTTTTCCTTTTTACAGCTTAATTCTTTCTTTTTATTTCATGCGGCTGTCAGTCACATTCAGCCATCCTACATATCCTTTTTGGTTTTCATTTGGGTCTGTTATTCACTTTACTTACTGCAAAAACTTACTGGTATCATGGTTCTGGCTGTTTTCTGGATGATTCCTCATCAGGTGGACACCATCTAAACCTCTGAAGACATTTTTCACTAGTTCAAGCTATGAATGATTGGAAAAACTAATGGTCGACACTGTACTTTGCAGGGTCCTAAGAAGGATAACACTCTAGAGACAGTTTGCAGTCTTTAAAGACTATGATTAGGGGGCTCTGGGGTCCCCAACATAAGAAGCAAATGGACTGTAAGAGCAAGTCCAGAGGAGGGCCATGAAGATGATCAGAGGGCTGGGGCACCTCTATGAAAACAGGCTGAGAGAGTTAAGGATGTTCATCTTGTTCTCCCTAGTGAAGGCTCTAGGGAGACCTTATAGCCTAAAGGGCTATACCTATAAAAGGGAGCCTACAAGAAAGCTGGAGAGGGACTTTTTACAAAGACAAATAGAAATAAGACAAGGGGCAATGGGTTCAAACTGAAAAAGAGTAGATTTTGATTAGATATTAGGAAGAAGTTCTTTGTGTGAGGATGGTGAGACACTGTAACACGTTGGCCAGAGAAGGTGTGGATGGTCCATCCCTGGCAGTGTTCAAGGCCAGGTTGGACACAGGGGCTTGGAGCAACCCGCTCTAGTGGAAGATGTCCCTGCCCATGGCAGGGGGGTTGGAACTGTATGATCTTTATGGTTCCTTCCCACCAAACCATTCTATGATTCTGTGGTTCTATGATTAAGAAAAATACTGTTACTGAAAATTGAGCTCTGGTACAAGTTGACATGTTCACCTTGCATATTGTGTGGAATCATTTCCTTATAACAAACTATTCCTGTGTTCACATGAACAAGTACTGTGTAGAGAAAGACTTGGAAGTTATCTTCTAGTCTAAGTCAACAAAATAGAATTCTCTAAACATCTGGAAATGGTTTTGAAATACAGACATCTTAACTAAATCTAGTAGAGGCTAATAGAGGCTTTTATTGTTTTGCTAAATGCAGTAGAATCAAAACATTACCTAGAACCAAAGGAGAAGGTCAGACAATTTCTTGAAGGCCTTTTTGGTGTTTTCAATTTTTCAGTAGCAGTATATGTAGTTCAGTATGGGCTAAACAGCACATCAGCTGTGAAGGTGACTAAGCACTGGCATAGGTTACCCAGAGAGGCTGTGCAGTTTCCCTGCTTGTAGATACTGAAAAGCTGTCTGGATGTGGTCCTAGTCAACTGTCTTATGGTGGCCCTGCTTGAGCAGAGGGGATGAAACAGGTGACCTCCAGAGCTCACTTCCAGCCTCAACCATTCTCTGATACCGTGATACTATGACCTTACGATAATAAACTTACATTGACATATCTAAAGAGAAATTAGAAAAGAAATCTAATTATTATTCTGCTGTCCATCAATCCTTCTGGCTGACAAAAGCGCTTAAAAATTTACAACTGCTACCAGAAGTTCCGTTGGCTAAGGCAGAAAAAAACCCACATAATGGGGGTTAAGAGGGAAAGGAGTACACGAACACAAGTCTCATATCTCAGTTGTGTTGTTGCTTCATTGTAAAGGAGATATGGATTAACACAAACAGTATGAAAAGCCTCCCAGTGGCAGCAGTTTTCTATTTCAGAAGCAGTTATGAATGACAGTCTGTGGAGATGTCACTATAAAGAGTGCCTCAAGCCCTGTTAAGAGTGATCTCATAAAGCTTTCCCTTCAAACATGTTTCTCTGGGAAAACATCTCCTATTCATACTGTGTTAACGGAAACCGAAAGGTGTGGATGACAAACCTGGATGTCAGCATACCCTGTTGCTTTCAAGCTCATATATAAAGAAACCTCTTTTCACCTCAGTTTGTCATCCTTACTCCAGTTTCAATCACTATCTGTTTTGTTGACTTACAAAATTCAGTAGTTTATTCTGGTTTAAATCTGCTTCTACTTTAAATCTTAACTAAGTCCTAATAATTTTTTGTGAAATTAGTGCTTTAAATCCTAATCTAAGAAGTTTTTTTCCCTCATGATACCTATGAGTACCTATCTGTCAGTGTTGCCTCCTGGTTTTCTCAGCTGGATTTATGTCTCAAAGGAAATACTGAAAATGCATTCACTGGGGAATACTAAAAGGATAATGAATCAGAAGATATACCCTCCAAGACAGTTTTACACTGATCTGGCAGTGGATCTCAAGTCATAGTAATTCTTTTCCACTTGTCTTTTCTATCATACCTTAATTAGCTATAATATGAATATTATCCCTAAACTAATATCTGTATATATTACAAAACTGACTACATACAATTTCCTTTTTACTGGATGGCAGTGAATTTAGGGCACTTTTTAAAATTAACATGGTTGTATATCAGACCTTACTACTTAGAACCTCCTGCAACCAGTTGATTTTCAGCAAGTGATAAAGCCATTGGGAGTGCAATTCACCTGATCATTGTGCTCATGTATAGAGTACCTTTGCATCTGCATTAGTAGTTGGGATATCCTTTAGTAGCTGGGATATCATTTGGAGGAAACTAAGCATGTTTGGAGCATAACATGATATCCAAGACTTTCTCTCAAAAAAGGTCTGAAGACTCATGTCTTTAAAATGTTGATTTTTTTTTTTTCCCACTGAAGAACAAAGTGACCATCTTAGGCATAAATGTTTACATGGTGGGTGCGATTCAAGGACAGATTAAATGAATCTTGCCATAGTAACCAAACAGATTCAATTTCAAACTGCACATTGAGGAAATGTATGAAACTTGAGTGTAGGGGAAGGCTTTGTGATATGCCTAAATAGCCTGCAACCGTGGCATAGCTGAAATGGCCTTGGAGAGCAAAGAGGGAGTGAGAATAATGAAATGTTTTAAAAGCATCAATTGCACATGCAAGCTGGTAAAAAATTGGGCATTTTGAAGATGTAAGCTTGGGATGCGAGTCAAGCAGCTTAGACTGACATTTCCTGCAGCTTCCATGTGTTGTCTTTGATGTTTAGGTGCTAAATAGACCAAAATTATATTGGTACAATGGATGGACTGAGGTATCAGGCAAGCAATATTACAAGGATTTGTTCCCTTCCTTGTTGACAGTGAACATACATCTGTACTTAGCATCAATTTTCCCTGATGTCATTTAGTAAGAGATTGCAGAATAACATTTTGCCAGAAATTAAGACACTTAAGTTAATGCTTCAGCCTAATACTGAAGAGTATGACTGGGAAATAACCAAACAAGCCAGATAATAAACTGTGTAATCTGTGATTTTTAAGGATTTTGGCAACAGAAAAGACAATAACTTTTTTGTCATTTTTAGCTAATAAAGAGTTTATGAAATAGTTTATTCTAGGTTACAAGATAAAATTGTGCTTTTTAAATAAAAATATGTAAGTTTTATGCTGCACAAGATGAAAATATTTTCACTTCTGCAGCCATGAGTTTCTAGAGACATCGTCAGAAGCTGTACATATAGGGCCCCCAAAATATTGTTTTGTCTTTATACTGCAGCACAGTGTGTTCTTCTAAGTCATATTTTTCATTTCAGGAGAAATTACTAGAGGCAAGGTAGGCATGAACTGGTCGTTCAGGTTTGTTTACTGCCCCCTTCACTCCAGAAGGATGACAAAGTTCCAGTGCTGGGTATGGTCCATGTAAGTCAAGGTGATAATGTGCAGTGAGGGGTGTGAGGGTCTGGGAGGAAAAAAGAGAATTACAGAAAATGAAAACATCCCCGTCTTCCCATCTGCAGTCAGTAGAAGAGTTGGGAGGGAGATTTAATTCTTGCACAGGAACTATGTAGGAAACTGATTGGGGTATGAGAATTCACTATGAAATTAATTGAGCTACTACACTGATTTGTATTGTAGTATTTGATGTGGTAGTTTGAGCTTGTGTTCTCAAATAATTGTGCAGCATAATTATTCCAGTGGAGTGTGGGCTATCACTTCAGATATTGTGGGGAAAGCACTCTCTGATTATAGCAGAGGGGTTTTGTTATGCCAGTTAGGAAAGTAGTAGTTGTCAAACTTTGCATCATAAGATATTCAACCTCAGGTAATTAAGAGTTGTCTTAAATTATGCCAGATTATGACTCATTTTTTGCCAAATTGGAAAACTTAATCAGACTAATGGAAACATGCATGATAACATACAAAAGATGTTTGGTTGCATATGTATGCATGCAGAATATGTATGACTACACATAGTCTCTTATGTGCAGTTAGACATACTTAGAATCATAGAATCATAGAATAGAGTTAGAAAGGACCTTAAGATCATCCAGTTCCAACCCCCTGCCATGGGCAGGGACACCACACACTAAACCATGTCACCCAAGGCTCTGTCCAGCCTCGCCTTGAACACTGCCAGGGGTAGAGCATTCACCGCTTCTCTGGGCAACCTGTACCAGTGCCTCACCCACCCTCACTGTAAAGAAACTTCTTCCTTATATCTAACCTGAACCCTCTCCAGCATCCTTGTAGGCTCCCTTCAGATACTGGAAGGCTGCTATGAGATCTCCACGCAGTCTTCCCTTCTCCAGACTGAGCAGCCCCAACTTTCTCAGCTTGTCTTCATCCATCCTCCTTATCATCCTTGTGGCCCTCCTCTGGACTTGCTCCATGTCCTTCTTATGTTGAGGACACCAGAACTGTACACAATACTCCAAGTGAGGTCTCAGGAGAGCAGAGTAGAGGGGCAGGATCACCTCCTTTGACCTGCTGGTCACACTTCTTTTGATGCAGCCCAGGATACGGTTGGCTTTCTGGGCTGCAAGTGCACACTGAAGCCAGCTCATATCAAACTTCTTATCAACCGCTGCCCCCAAGTCCATCTCTGCAGGGCTGCTCTGAA
>NW_009937426.1:0-3110 GCF_000696875.1 Nestor notabilis
AATGGGTTTAAACTCAAACAGGAGAAGTTAGAATTAGAAGAAGTTCTTTACAGTGAGGGTAGTGAGGCACTGGAATAGGTTGCCCAAGGAAGTTGTGAATGCTCCAGCCCTGGCAGTGTTCAAGGCCAGGCTGGACAGAGCCTTGGGTGACATACTTTAATGCAAGGTGTCCTTGCTCATGGCAGGGGGCTTGGAACTAGATGATATTAAGGTCCTTTCCAACCCTAAGTATTCTATGATTCCATGATTCTAACAATAGGTATAATAAGGGTACTTGGGTAATCTAATACAAACTTTTTTTTTCTATTGATTTAAATGATTCTTTTCCCCCTTGAAACAGTGCTGAAATAAAATGTTACAGCTGGGAAGTTGCTTACTTTGGAATGAGAATTTTCAGTGGTTAATTTTGTACTTGTAAGATCATTTGTCCAGAGAAGACATTTGAAGTGTTCTAATTCAAAGTTCCCAAGACATTTGCTATACACCTATTAGTCATATAATTGTGTGTATATCTTATGTAGTTGCAAAACTATGATGTTTCTTGAGCTACTCCATCTTTGTGAAATTGATACCTTTAATGATATGCTGAAATGTGAACTAGACATGCTTTAATAGAGATAACTGATATACCCATATTGTGGAAATGTTACGACATATCCTATAGCACTTCTGTAGCAATTTCTTAGATTCCTGCATGCTTTAAAAATGTGCTTTGGTAGAATATCATATGCAGCTAACATGAGAGTCAAGAGTTCAGTTTGATACAAATTCTTGGCTAGAGGTCAAGGGGGAATGGGTTTAAACTTAAACGGGAAGTTTAGATTAGATCTAAGGAAGAAGTTCTTGACTGTGAGGGTGGTGAAGCACTGGAATGGGTTGCCCAAGGAAATTGTGAATGGCTCCATCCCTGGCAGCGTTCAAGGCCAGGTTGGACAGATCCTTGGGTGACATGGTTTAGTGTGTCGTGTTCCTGCCCATGGCAGAGGGGTTGGAACTAGATGATCTTAAGGTCCTTTCTAACCCAAACCATCACATGAGTCTATGATTCTCTTTTGCAGAGTAGGTAGCATGCCAAACAGCAACGTAAGTCTGAATTTTCTTCAAGTGACCCTCCAGTAGAACTATGAGAATTTTACCTTTGCAACACACACATGCACACACACACGCTCCTGATAATAGTTTAAATGTAAAAATTTTTTTTCTTTTTAAATAAAAGGAATCAATGTTGTTTCTGAAATCAGCCTTAATTTCCACTGTCTTGTTTTTTAAATCCTCTCACACATGCACATACTCAGTAAAGTTCCTTAAGTTTGCACATATTTAGTTATTATTAGAGGGAACTGTGTTGTAGAGAGGTCAGCTGAAGCCCATTGATGAAACTCTTTAAGCCTAGAATCCACCATTATGTCACCTTGTTAAGCAGCATTGTGCTTGCCATCCCAAAGAGGGGTCAAAGGCTCCTGGAAGAAAGAAACCTCTCTCCAATCTAGTACTTCTTATTACTCCTCATTGAGCCAGTTCATAACAACACATGCAGCAGTCCTGTATTTTTCCAGTACCAGTTTGGCTTGAGAACAGTGAGATAATATATGTCTCTTACCAAAAATTGACGTTGTTTTAGATTTCTTGTGTTCAAAGTTTGCTCTGAAGCCATAATATTTAGAAATCCAATTATTTCAGTGGGAAACATCAGGCCTTCCCATGAGCACTCCCAGTGCTGTTTGAAATGCTGGTATTTTATAGCTGGTCGTGTCCTGTGTCCTGCTACTTTTAAAGGTTGCCACCTCACTCTGCATTGTGTGTGCTTGTGTGTTCAAAAAAAGCATTCAATGTAGCTCCACAAATGTTATATTAGGAGGTGAGAGTGCTAAGCAAATAGCAAGAAAATGAGTTTGCAAGCTAAATGAGAGGATTTGCAGTCCCCTCACTTTAGGTCACAAACAGGATATAAGTTTGCTATCATTCTTTTAAATATACATTCTTCACTTCGAAAAACTCAGGCTATGACTTTCCATTTATAGCTGGCAATCATTAACGACTGACTGGTTAATTCTCTATCCAGACATTAGAAAAGTTATTTAAGCTTTCAGGATATTTTATGCATTTGAGTATATTTATGTGAACAAATGTTCTCACAGAAAAGAATAGTTTTGTCTCAAAAAGTCTTTGGATGCATATTTAGGAAGTCAGATGTGTTTTATTAAGGTTTCATGACTTCATGGTAAATGAGATTGAATTAATATCTTCAAACATATCCCAAATCTACTGGATTAAAGTATGATTTGTAATAACAGAAAATTGAAACAGTCTATGCAAGTTTATACATTCCAGGTTTGCCCCATGCAGTTTTTAGTCTAACCCTGGATGCACTCTTCATTCTGTAGCTGCTGTTAATATCAATTATACAAATTTACAAGTCTTGGAGAGAGAGGGATAGATTAGCTGACCTAGTCAACTGAAAGACAAGAATGAAGTCCATACTTGCGTACTCCTACTGACAACTGAATAGATTATATCAGATTAATTTTTGATTCCAGTATAAATGTGACAATATAAGATGTTTATATCCAAGTCATGTTGCATGTAAATTTTAAAAATACAGTAGCAGAGAGGCTGGGTAATTGTCATATATAAAGGAATGTGGTTTTAATAATACAATTCTTCAGTACAAACTCACTACCCATCCAGCAGAATTTTCATATAATGACAGCATGGAGAGAAAAAAATCCCTGAGGATTTTGAAGAACTGTTACTTAATTTAGCTAAAATCTGTCTTTCTCTGAAAATTTTTCAAGGTACAATAAGTGACAAGACCTAGTCAAGAAACCAAAAAACATGGTCTGGTTTGCAATCTCTTTTTTGTAATTAAGGTCACAGCACCACTGGATGTGGCCAGGAATAGATCCTTTCCATAACAGAAAAGGTCTTCAAGCCCAGATAATTTGATTCTGACTAGTCATGTGGAGAGATTGATATGCTTGTATGTTAAGATCATGTGTATTTGTGAATGGAAAGAATGCTAATAAAGTATTTCCTATTTACATATTTATGATATTGTCGTGGTTTAAGCCCAGCTGGCAACTTGGAACCACGCAGCCACTCGCTCACTC
>NW_009937426.1:3513-11787 GCF_000696875.1 Nestor notabilis
CGTTGTTCCGAGGCTGAAAGTCAAGAAACACAGCAGTGCACCAGCTACTAAGAAGGAGAAAAAATGACTGCTATAGCTGAACCCAGGACAGATATGTATATAGAAATTAATATTTATAATATCATTTATAATTATACATTATTTATTTGTGATATCCAGTTATTGCAGATACAGCTGTTCCTAAAATGTGAAAATTCTCTGTGAACAAGAAGGAACTAATCTGAAAAATATTCCTCAGTCATAACTAGTATAGGGAAATAAAAATGCATGTAAAGAAATCAACTGATCTCTTCTTCTTTGTATCTTTCCATAAATTTCTACAATTTAAATCATAGCTACCTTTTTTTTTCTCCACACTTCATTATCCCCTAGCTCACCAATGACTCTCATTTAAAAATAGAGAATTTTTCAAAAATATTTAGCTAAACACAATATATCCTTAAACTTTAGAAAATGACAGGCTAGTTTATTACCATATAAAAATCATTGATTAATATGTGAATCTCGTTAGACCTCTGTTAGTTTTAACTTTCATTTTAAGTATAAAAGTATGCTGAATTTCAACAACAAACAATGGAGACTGCTTTAGCCATTTATGAAATAGGTCAACATTAACTGCTTTTTATTACTGCAGTGGCATGGTAGTCAAATTTACATAATCTGGGTCATAACACCTCACCACTACTGATCTGCAACTTGCAGATGAGTAATTGTGACCGCAGCAAGATGATGCACACTTCTTTTTCAACTTCTGGATTTTCCTTGTCCTCGTTCAGTAGAAATGATAGGCAGCATTATGCACCAAAATTTGGTGCTACCTAATAATTTCTGAGCTCATTCTCCCTTGTCTGTTCTCCCTTAAGCAATGCTAATCAGTGTTAAAAAAATTAAACTAGCTAAATATGTCAAATCAGAACTGATCTACATACTGGACAGCGACTCCCTGAAAACTCTGTGCTTACTTGGTCAACTGGCAATACTGGCTAAGTTAAAAAAAAAATAAATCTATTTACCAAGCTACAGGACTTGCATTTGGTATGTTAGCTGGCCCCATGTATTCAGGCAGAACTCCTGAGTCCTTCTCCAAACCCTTCCTGCATGCTATCATCCCCACCTGATCTCATGAGACTGCTGCTCCATTAGTAAACAGGTTTTGATCCAGAGGGAGATATCCTACCCTGCAGATTCCAGTGGTGGGCTGAAGAAACATTCTGAACTAACTGTAAAGCCAACGCAATATACCTCACCTAGCCAATGGGAAGCCTGGAGGGGACCTTACACCTCCACTGAAGACTGCTGTTCAGGGGTACATATGCTTTACATATGTATGTCAGATGACAACCTGCAATTTCTTTGATGGGGCTTATATATGTCAGGGTACCTTTATTTCTACCTGAATATACATTCTTTTACCCCTTATCACAAAGGTGCATAAAACAGATTAAATTAGGTCTACAGAATATAATAGTGTCAAACGGTTATGGTGGCTATGAGTTGGAGCTTAAGTAACAAAGTTATATTTTCAGTAGGTCAAGCTGTCTTGTGCTCAGAATGAAATAACACCATTTGCCCAGTGAAGAGAAACCATTCTGACAAAGCAAATGTGTCTTAAGAGGCTTTTAAAACTGAAGCAAACCTCAGATATATACAATTATATACAAGCACTTGATAACATGCCATTAAAAAGTACTTTAATGTAAATTTAGTTAATAATGAAATCTGTGCTCCACAGCAGACTTGGCTAACTGATAACTGCATATGCAGCCATACTTCTATTTCTCAGTATAAAGGAATATCACATGTGCATCCAGCCCAAGAAACACATTTGCTTGTCATGTGTACTGAAACCTGTCATACATTCTTTGGATCAGTAGTTCTCAACCTTTTTAGCACTACTACAGCCCATGCAGCTTTTCATGTGCTTCGTGTGGGGTTGACTTTGCTGTGTCTAATCCCACTATGGACTTGGAGCAGGTGCGGAGAAACACTGCCACTTTTTACAATCAGCATGTATTCTGTGTGGATCTAGCATTTTATGTCTGCAGAACAGATAATAATTCAGCACTGTTGGCCATGCAAAGCACAGCAATAAAGGTTGGGGTTTTTTTACACTGACAACAAAGTAATTCATTTTTCATTCGACAGTGTCTGCTGTACCCATGTATGCATTTCTGCGTATGCATACAGAGCACACAAATGTCTAAGAGAATAATGAATTCTAATGCACTGTATCATTAAAACTTCGTGTCTCAGACACAATGTCTGTTTCATATGCTTCAAAGAAGAACATAGTATGAACTTCAGTATCACCTTTCACTCAGTTATACAGAATTGTGACCACAGACTTGTGGTCAACAGTTCAATGTCCAATTGGAGACCAGTGAGGGTGGTGAGGCACTGGAATAGGTTGCCCAAGGAAGTTGTGAATGCTCCAACCCTGGAGGTGTTCAAGGCCAGGCTGGATAGAGCCTTGGGTGACATAGTTTAGTGTGTGGTGTCTCTGCTCATGGCAGGGGGGTTGGAACTAGATGATCTTAAGGTCCTTTCCAACCCTAACTATTCTATGATTCTAATAAATATGTATTAATTAACTAGTGCATAAATGAAATTAATTCCATGGTGCTATGCCCATGGACAATAGTTTTATAGCAATGATTCCTTCAGATTTCAAAAAAGAAATAAACCAAACCCAAAACCCAGAAACAAAATATAAATGACAGAAGAGAGGTGGATTTCTCCTTTAATTAAAATTTTTCAACCTCATTTAAAATAAGCAATCCTAGAGGTGATTCATGACAAAGGCCTTTGTATATTCCGTGCCACAGCCTCAACATGAAGGATTTCAGACTTCTTTTCTGTCTAGAGCAGACAATGCCCCATGACCTCTGAGCTCACTAGAGTCACAAGAAATAATTTGAGAATCTAAAAGATCCCGGAGAGTGCCCCTCTTATGATTTCTATATATTAGTATAACACATGGAAAAAAAATCAAGCATTTTTATATGTGGTAACAAAGTATCTGACATAGAGATCTTCTGTTCTGCTGTCTGCTTTCCCAAGGGTACTGCTATGTTTCACTTTTCAAGCCTTGCCACTCATTGTCAGGCTCTCTTTAACTAGAAGGGGTTTAGAGAATGACAGCAGGCTGATAATAACACTTTCATTGCACATCTCCTATAGCTACTTAAGAAGCAGATAAAGCTACTGTTGCAACAACCTTATTACTCCTATAGTCATCAAATATGCAAAATCATGAAGGTTATTAAACATACCTTAACTCTTCCAGGAAGTGTCCATTAAAAAATATTCTACTTGCTTTCTTCTTTCCTTTAGTAAAAAATACTTAGAGAATTATCAGCTAGTATTTTTGCTTCGATGAAGGCAGCCAGAACTTCCTTTAGGTAAGGACTGATTTAATTTCTTTTCTAGATGGAGTGGGGAATTTCTATACTGAATATTCAGTAGCTTCACTTCTTTTCTACATTTTCACCAAAGTTCAAAATTCCTTAAATGAAACAAAAAGTTATAATTGCATAACAGAGTCAGTTAGTAGACATAAACGCACCAAAGAAACATAATCAAAAAAGCCTACACATGACAAGAATCTGATATTTGATCATTTTTATAGTTGTTTATGCCAATATACATTAAGAATAATTCTACAGATGTCAGTGGATTTTAAGTAACATAAAATAAGCATTACATTAACAAGTGTCTTATTATTTTGGTATAAAGTAACCAGCTCCTGAAATGGAGCTAGAAGTGGGTGACCACTGAAAAGATCATTCATTCATTCATTCAGCTTCTCTGTTCAGCAAACAAAAGAAAGTTCAGTTGCCACAAATATTTACGGCATGACTGGACTTGAAATACTCTTGTTATTCTCTGTTCAGGAAAGGATTAAGTGGATTTTTCCGGGTGTGCCCAGCTGAGTCCCTGGGTCAGTAATGATGCCACCCACAAAGTCATTTCACTTTTGTAGAATCCAGTCAGCCTAGCTCAGGTTTTCTCCTGACCTAAAGAGCTGAAACCATGGGTATTTCCTCACTCTTGCCTGCACAAAGATGAAGGTTGTCTGTTGCAATGAAAGGTGTTTAGTAGTGGTCCCAGCCTCACAGACATCACCTTATTTGTGGCCCTTTTTATAGGTAGAAAGAAAACCGTGTTAAGCAGTGGCAATCCTGAATATAAAACTTTTCCCTTCAGTCAATCAAGCCTTTGAAGAGAAGTTGGTGGTAAGCTGTCCCCAAGATTAAGCACAATTTGCATATTTCTGTATATTAAAAAATACCATTGTATTTTTATTGGATACGGGTTCAAATCCATATTCCAAGTAAAAATATATAAACATTTATAATTTAGGTTTATGTACACATTTTTAATTTTTTATATTAACAGGGGTTTTTAAAGTGTAATGACCTTCAGAGTGGTAGTGGGAACCTATTTAGCCTTGTTCAGTCTTTCCTTTCCTACAGATGAGCAGAAGTTATTTCTGGAACTGCTCCTCCTGGTTTGTTCATACACAATTCTCTACTATACTTCCTATCCTCTCAGATGATTTTCTAGATTTTCTGGCCCTCCACAGTGTTGTTTTAATGCTCTGTTGGCAAATCCTTCTCAGAAGGCTCCATGTGTTTCTAACTCTTTAAAATAAAGAATTCCTTTTCTTGGAAAAATGATCCTGTATATCGAGTTACATATAATTTAGAAAGATGCATCTTACTTATGAGTTTCAACAGTAACATTATTTATTATCCCAGACTACCATAAACTGAACTAAAAGATACTTTATGCCTAGAGAATTTCTGATGACATATACAGTACTTGAGGTCGTCTATTTAACATGCTCAAAACCAGTGATGACTATGTAGAAGACCAAAACAGTACACAGTCCTAGTGCTATCATACTAAATTACAGTAGAAAAGCAATTTAAATATTTGGTGGGTGAGAGGTGGGGGGAATACTATGTAATGCATTTAAAATACATAGCCCTTTATAATGATATTGTTTTCTGATTGGTTTTGATTCTGTATTCAGTTTACCTGGGTTTGTAAACAAAATGCACATTGACTATGATAGCATGAAAAAACTCATCCACGCAATAGAAACAATTTGAAGTACCTGGTGCATGTCTTTGAAGATATATGACCCTTGACATGTCTTCGATAGATCAGGAAATTGTCAGTAGAATAACAGAAGTGCTAACATGGAGCCACCATCTGATCAATTACTAGTTCAAATTTGGCTAAGTCATGTCTAATGGATAAAATTTCATGACTATCTGATCTGATCTGTTTAAAGACTTCCACACAATTTGTTACTGATTGCAGTCCAGGTCCCAGTGGACCTGTGTCCAAGTCACAACACGCATCACTCTAATTGACACTGTGTCACTTCCCTTGGCAGATGTGGATGGAAGGTCAAGAATTAACTACAGCACGAAAACTGATTTCCCTTTGCAAGAAACAGTCCTGATGTAGGATACTTTGAATGCTGCAGGGGAAGTCCTGGCTTTTGGCATCTGTGAAGGAATAGATCATTTATATCAGCAGCATGTTGATATTCAGCACATGGTTCATCCAACAATAGTTTATATTTTAGGAGAGAAAATAACTTGTCCTCATTTTGATTTTGTTCTGATGTTGAATTACTATTTTCCTACCACTGATGCTTCACCAGAATTGGTTTCTTAGGTGCTTGTTCCAACTGTTTTCTCTGAAATATACCTTTATTCTTTTTATTTATTACCTGAATCTAGGAAGTCATATTGTGGGGATTGTCGCAGTATGCTTACACTGTCTTTATACATTATCCTAATCATGTATTATATTGAAGAGATGTTACTGAATTTGATGATCCAATGCATATGTTTTCATATTCATTGTAAGTTCATGTTTTACAATTTCTTAATGATTAGTCAATATATTACTATTTTCTTAAAAAGTAATATAAACTAAAGCACTAAGAAATCAGAAGCCAGGAATCATTAGATATCATTAAAATTGTGATATTTTGAGATAAAAGACACAATTTATTATTATTATTTTTATTTGGCTTTTGGTGTCTGTGCCTTTCTGAGATACTTTTTTTTTTTCCTCAATGTGAAGATCTGACATAGATCTTTTATTTTAAATGAACTGTTTTGCAGTTTGTTCCTGTACCTGAAGAACACAGGTGACTAGAAAATCAGTGATTACCAAATAAAATCATAAAAATTGCCATCTATTGCTCCCAAAAGTTATAGTAAGGAATACTATAGAAACATTTTTTAACTGTTGGCTTTTTCTAACTGGCTACTTTGCTGTCATCTCTTTATTACCATCAGTCACCTAAGTTCCCAGAATACTGTTTCTGCCTCCTGATAAGATGATTTAAGCAAAACACATCCTTTAATAAAATTAGTCAAATATTTGGATGTGATAAATTATTAATTCAAAAAAATAAACTATAACATTTCTTTATAGCAGTGCTACTCACACCAGTGTATATATATTTACCTGCAGTTCTATTGGTTCTTTTCCTTTCTGCTCAACCCTCAGTCCCCTCTTGTCTTCCCACTTGTGACTTTCAGATCAGAGTAGCAGCATGATAGATTTTCCAATTCTTTATCTCTTGCTTGAAAGCCTGACACTTCCTTAAAACATACAAGTTGTCATAGGATCTATGTCTCAGCAAAATGATCTGGAAGCTTTTTTCATGTAGATAGACACACATAAATTGTCACGTATATGATTCACTGGAAAATGAGATAGTCGCAGGTAAAATATGGACTCATTCCTCCTGCTTTTGGTAATCATAGGACTTCATGAAAACATGTGTTGGGAGGGTAAAAAGGAAGAAGAGGAACTCAGGGAAGCTACAAGAAGTTGCCTTTTTCGAACTTTGGAGCAGGAGGGTAGGCCATTTTCCAATTTTTCCCTTCACATTTCAATAGAAATTACCCATGTATTCACCACAGTACATATTTTGGAAATATTCCTTTGTGCCTGCTTGCTAATGCTTATAAGAGAGAGAGCGATATGTATGGCTCATGCTTCTGAAGTCCACACCTCAGAATTAGTGGTAAGGTTCAAAATTTCAAACTGTTGAAGTCAATGTAATGCTTTAGCATACCTATCAGAGAGCGTAAACATGGTATGTGTTTGGCCAGCCAGTGTTCTGATGTTGGACTCAAATAATGAATGTACTATGAAAGGACTAGAATTAATGTTTTTCTTGGCTTTCAGATGTTAAAGGTTTTTTAGAGGCTTTAGGAGAAACCTGAACCTTTTCTGCTACCCAAAACATCCAGGTTTTGTTTTCAGACACAGAAAATCAACTTTCTGCATTTTTATCCATTGTCATAATAGTACTAGTTGAATTAACTTTTTGATTATCTTCAGTTTCTCAGTGTGTAAGCTAACAGACTGAAACCTTTTCTTTGCAGTCCCCACACAGAAAAGCAACTTCTAGCAAACCATTTTTACTCTAGATCCCAGAATAAGCTGAATCACCTGAATTTCTGCATTCTATCTCAGATTAATAAAACTGTTGGCAAGCTTTGTCAAACAGCTGTTGGATTTCTTTCGGCTATTGCTTACAATGTTGCTATGTTTCATACAATATTGTTCACAATTCAATTTATTGAAAAGATCTTGGTTCTTTTCAACAAAAAAATAGGTCAATGATTTGGAAAACCTTGAGTTAAGAGGTAGCTGGCCTAAAATAGAGAAAAGTTGAATTCTGTTAGTAACTGCAAATAAGTCACTTCTTTCCTCATGTCCTGTTCTCCCTTCTATCATTTGTATAACTGTCACTTAGGCAGATACTCTCTTTTGCTGAGAGTCTGTGTAATATAGAGGAAAAAGGGGTCCTCATGTTGCCTGGATAATGCAACAACAGTAAGAAAAATAGCAACACTAAAAATGGAGAAAATATCCATACAAAGCCATTTGACGTGTAGGACAGAAAAAACATGCTATTTCTTACAGATCACACAACTATGGGTTTGACTTGTCTATGAATTTACAAAACTTTATTCTGGGGTCAGTATCCCTTTTCTCAGTGGTTTGCACTCACTTATCTTTCAACACATTCTCTGTAGCTTTAACTTCTGTTTGCTAGTCTGAGTACACCAAGTCAAATAGATTCCTGATGTAATGCCACTAAAGTAAAAGAATTTATATCCAAGTTTAACTTGGCCTATTATGTTTGTTTATCATATAATATTCCCTCCTATTGCATTTGCAGCTCAACACTTTGATAACTTTAAAAATATACTTATATATTTTTAT
>NW_009937427.1:0-894 GCF_000696875.1 Nestor notabilis
GCTTGATGGTCCTCACCGGGGGATGCTGGCCCCAGGGGACCGGGGTGGATGGTCAGTCCCGGCATCCCACATCACTGTGTATGATCAGGAGTGTTTTGCCCACAGATGGAGGGGGGCTGTGAGGGACCTCAGTGTCCCTGTGTCCCACCTTAGGGAGCACCCTACATGCCTGTCAGGGTGTCTCTGTAAAAGGATGGCAGCCTCTGTGTCCCAAAATACTCTGCTAAGGGGGTTTCAATGCCATGGCGAGATGGCTGCGGGAGGAGACAATGAGCTTGTCACTGAGCTGGGGAAGAGAGGGGCTGCGTTCCCCTCCCCTGCCCCGAGCAAAAAAAGGTGTGGCCGCCTGTGCTGATGCTGCCTTGGCCATGCTGCCGCCAGCGAGTGCGGGGTCCCACTGTGCTGTGGGGTCCCCACTGCCCCCCAGACCTCCAGCATCTCCCCTAGAACCCCCTCAGTGGGGCAGAGGAGGAGGAATAATTTGGGGTGAACCCCCACCAGGCTGGGGACACCTTTCCTCCAGGACTCCTCTCCTTGCACAGTCTCCCTGAGGGCCACAGCCTGATCTCAAGAGCTTCTGAGTAACCTTAATGCGGGAGGGTGCAGAAAGCGGGGTAGAAAAGGGCTGGGAGAACCAAATGGGTCACAAGCGGGATGGAAATGGGGACTGACTTAGAAATTGTTGGGCTTAGGGGAATTAGCCACTGTGAGGATGGTGGGGATGGATGGCCCCATTCCCAGTGGTGCCTGGATTTATCCCAGCTATCCTGACTGGAGTGGGAGGCAGCATGGTCCATCCTGGTGTGATGGGGAAGGGGTTGGAGCATCAATGCCGGGGTGGGCAAGCACCGGGTGCCATTGACCGCCCCTCTCTCCGCAGGGAGGTGCCGGAGC
>NW_009937428.1:0-328 GCF_000696875.1 Nestor notabilis
CTTAAGGTCCTTTCCAACCCTAACTATTTATTCTATGATCCTATGAAAAGAGGAAATCCGTCTTAATGGTGGACAGAAAGGAGATAAAGAGAGATTGAAGGATAGGGACAAGGACTTTACTCTGTGGCATCTCAATAGATCCAGAGGGAACCACCTCTGATCTGAGAAGCTATCCACCATTTGCCACATTATGTGGAAAGCTGCTTACTCCAAAGATTCAGCTCTGCTACATCCAAGGGTTGTCTACTTCTCAAGTACAGAGAAGAAGAAGACGTTTGTTTGCATCTCCTGTGGCAAGCAGAATTAGGCCAACAGGGAAAGAGAGTAG
>NW_009937428.1:359-3134 GCF_000696875.1 Nestor notabilis
GAGGGAGAGAAAATCTTTCCAATATTAGTCTTTCTCTAAAACTTGCTGATTTTTGCAGACCAGCTCATCTTGCCAGCCCAGGGTAAAGTCTGAGAGACTTGGAAGAAAGAGGAAAAGGAAGGAACAGTGTTAATATTACTTTTAGTGTGCTATTTCCTTAGCCAGCCAAAGACTTTCAGCTTTGGAAAGCTTAGAACTTGGGGAAAAAAGAAGACAATCTGAGCATTTGTAACTAGTAATTTAAATGAACAAATCCTGATAATTAGAGATGATGATTTGGTTGAACATATTTGAAAGGTTACATGCATTGGTGATGTAACATTTAACTGGGAGGCATTTCTGTGATTGATTAAAGTTTCTAGGCAACTTTTTGAAAAGTCTGAAGTTCTAAGGTTCACTTTGAGGCTGGATATCAAAGCTGTGTTTCATTCCAGCTGCAATGCAATCTGCTGCAGTTTGATACGATTTGGATGAGGGTAACAGAAACAGCGTGTGAAGAGATGGAGCGCCCTCAGCATGGTCCCACTTTTATCCACCCCCTTTCTTTCTCAGACTGTTTTTTTCCTGATTCCACAGAAACAATCCTTACTATGAATCCCTAGAAGGTGCAGGCTAGAGTAGCAGTCAGTCTCTCATCTGCCCTGCAGTGGCTATAACTCAACCACCAGAGTAGAGCGGAAGTCCACGTGTCCAGCAGCAAAAGTAGGCAGATCTGGAGCTTTAAAAGAAAAACAGCAAAAGTGCACAAACCCTTGTCTAGATGAATATAAACAAAGCTAAAGCAAACAAATAAAGTGGGTTTGGTCAAGAAGAGGAGAAGTAGCTAAACAAGCCTGGTAAGGAAAACAAGACCATATACTCCTGGTGTTGCTTTTACTGAGACCAGTGACAAAAACCTCTCAGATTTCAGGGGAAGCTTTCACTCCTACGAAAAGCACCATCTCGAGGAGGAGGAAGAGGAGCATGCTCAATAAGAGAGCTTCAAATGCAACGTTAGTTGTGCCTTGTAGGAAGCAAGAAGACAATTGCAGCAATATTAAAGCTGTTATAAAAGTGTCTCAAGCTGTCCTACAAATTATCTCCTGCTGCCTCAGCTCCCCAAGATTTTGAAAGTAGAATAATTTAAGTAGAAATACACCATATACATTCTTTAAAACCACTTTAAATGAACTCAGAAGGACTTGGGGAAAACATTATTTATCATGTTATAGTGATATAATGAGGTAAAATCGCTGATGTCATCAATTCTTTTATCTTTTCAGCTACAAACAGTAGGGTTCTCAGATGCACAGCTTCAGTCACATGAAATTTAATATAGGCACCATGACACTATTTTAAGCTTATTTGATTCATTTCTTGCCAGATTCCATTTGCTGACGCTTGGGTTTTTTTCTGTAGATGAATCATATTAAAGAGGTAGCTATGGAAGCAGAATTTGTAGATAGATCTTTAAAATAATTGATGTAGGGAACCCAACCTTGAATATAGTAAGTCAACCGCCTGCACAATTTAACAATTATGTGTTGAAGCTGGCTCAAATCAGAAGCACTCCTAGGTCAGGGAAGCTTGGTTGGAAGGTCCATTGTCCCCAGATGGAATGGATAATAACAATGTAAGGCTAGAAGGGTCTCTTATGTAATCAAGTTACTCCAAAATTTAAAATCACAGTCTCCTAGATTATAAGGTTACTGAGCTGTGTCACAGACTAAAAGTCTAGCACAGAGTGCCTGATTTGCAGACCATGCTTACAGGAAGATGCTTGCCACTGAATTCTGACAGTGCTGCCCTAAATAATTTCTGTGTGCAGATTTATTTCTAAGGCTTATACAGGAGCTGAGATTTTTCATCAAGGATCAGCAGCATACAGAGAGACTTCTTTTTGTGGTAGAGGATGCTGTGCCTTTATTCAACTTATTTTCCTTATTTGAAACACTTCTTCAGGAGAAATCACCTCTTCCACTCAAATAGCAGCTCCCCGGACTTCTCTGTATAAATCCAGTGTCTGGGTGAGGGACTAATCTGGAAACCACTAAACAAGTAGTGGAACCTAGTAACACCCAGTAAAAGCTGGGATGAAGGTGCAGGATGCATGTACAAGAATAATAGAGGAATGCTCCTTTCCTCCACAGACTGAAACATGGTTTAACCCACCTAATTAGGGCTCTTTTGTGCTCATAAATATAAGTCAACTTACATTTCTCTGTATTATTTCTTCAGTTTACGTAATAATTAAAGTTGATGCGTAACTCAGATTACCCAAACTCCCTGTCACCTTGAAATCTCTGTGCTTCTGCATCACTGAAAGAACAGCAGAGAAATCAAAGGGTACAGACTCTAGTGATTTGCTGTGCATGCCAGCCCCTCTAGCTGACTTGTTAATGTATATGTTGGATATAGCTCTGTGTGGTGGGTGTGCTGAACTGACTGTTCCAGAATATATTAGAATTGTTAATCATTATATTTATCAGATCTTACCCCAGATGCATTTGGAGTTCACCAGTAAAATCTGAAATATTCTGCTCCTGAAGACATCTAGCTACAGAGCAATACATAAGTAAAATAGAAGAGGTAGTTTATGCTTAAAAGGCAGTGGAAAATAGCTCTGTCAGGCTTCCTAGGTGTAGAAGAGAAAAGAAAATCCCTAAAACTGCAGAAAAGGCTACCCCAAGCATTGCTGGAATTAATTTGGTTAAGACAATTATCAGGCATCATCAGCTGATGAGAAAGAAATAAGGAAATAAGCAAATATAGTCCTATAGTCCTAGAGGGCGGGGG
>NW_009937429.1:0-1217 GCF_000696875.1 Nestor notabilis
GTACAATTGTAACATTTTAGTATAAGTGTTTAAAGTTTTTTAGTTACAGTTTCAGAGTTTAAAAGCAGCTACAAAGTATTCTTCTTTAAAAGTCCTAAGAACACTGAGTAGTGCAAAGTAATTTTTTGCTACTGCTTACTGGTTATTTCTATAAGCTGTTTATGCAAAATGAAAGTTCATGCATCTATAATGTATTATACAAGCTATGTACTTAATGATTTAATTAACTAATCAGGAGTAAAACCTTACAGGCAATTGCAGCTCTTTTTAAGAGAGAGTGGGGGCTCTTAAAAGAGCCGTTTGGTTTAAACTTTAAAACTGTTTACTTGGAGCTGGTGTACTTGGTGACAGCCTTGGTGCCCTCGGAGACCGCGTGCTTGGCCAGCTCACCCGGCAGCAGGAGCCGCACGGCCGTCTGGATCTCCCGAGAAGTGATGGTGGAGCGCTTGTTGTAGTGCGCCAGGCGCGAGGCCTCCCCAGCGATACGCTCGAAGATGTCATTGACGAAGGAGTTCATGATGCTCATGGCCTTGGACGAGATGCCCGTGTCGGGGTGCACCTGCTTCAGGACCTTGTACACGTAGATCGAGTAGCTCTCCTTCCTTGCTCTCTTTCGTTTCTTGTCACCCTTCTTCTGCGTCTTGGTAACAGCTTTCTTGGAGCCCTTCTTTGGAGCAGGAGCGGATTTTGCTGGCTCAGGCATCCTTAAAAGTTTCTTTCCAAGATCTTCACTGTACCTCAACAACATAGAAAATGGCGCCTACCCCCGTATTTATACGGGCGTTATGCAAATGAGAGGATCGTAATAGTTCCATTCCTATTGGAGTAAAATATACCAACGCAATTACACACTTCCGTCCTGTAACCCTCAGCCTGGGCTCTGCATCTGCACAATCTTTGTGCTTTGCAGTTACGGTGATAACAAAAATACCTTCACTAGCAAAAAATAAATAAAATCCAAAAAATACACAAAAAAACCCCAAAATCAACCGAAATCCCAAGCGAAAACAACAAAAACCATCAATAATAATAAAAAACCACAAAACCAAACAAAAAACAAGCAAAGAAAAAAAAAAAGCAACAACCCTGCAGTGAATTCACTCTACTCCTTTCAAAACTTCTCGTCTTCGTACACTGGATACTTCACACTACTCGGGTGTTCGTAGACTTTTAGAATAGGGTGGTTTATAACACTTTTGAAATACTGAAAACGCATA
>NW_009937430.1:0-219 GCF_000696875.1 Nestor notabilis
TAGAGAAGAGATTCAGAGCAGCTCTGCGGAGGAGGACTTGGGAGCAGTGGTGCATGAGAAGCTTGACATGAGCCGGCCTCAGTGTGCGCTTGCAACCCAGAAAGCCAACCGTATCCTGGGCTACATCAAAAGAAACATGACCAGCAGGTCAAAGGAGGTGATCCTGCCCCTCTACTCTGCTCTCGTGAGACCTCACTTGGAGTATTGTGTCCAGTTCTG
>NW_009937430.1:372-24392 GCF_000696875.1 Nestor notabilis
CATCCTTTGAGTATCTGAAGCGGGCCTACAACGATGTTGGGGAGGGACTCTTCGTTAAGGGCTGTAGTGGTAGGACAAGGGGTAATGAGTTTAAACAGGGCAAGTTTAGATTAGATATAAGGCAGAAGTTCTTTACAGTGAGGGTGGTGAGGCACTGGAATGGGTTGCCCAAGGAAATGGTAAATGCTCCATCCTTGGCAGTGTTCAAGGCCAGGTTGGACAGAGCCTTGGGCGACATAGTTTAGTGTGAGGTGTCCCTGCTCATGGCAGGGGGGTTGGAACTAGGTGATCTTAAGGTCCTTTCTGACCATAACTATTCTATGATTCTACGATTCTAACATCTTGGATGCCAAATTTTAATGTTGTTTTTAGTGCTAATGGTAACAGGGAATATGGGCCATCTTACTTAGTGTACTAGGATGGGATGATGCAGTCCTTTCAAAGCTTCAGTTTTTATTCATCAGCAAGACTGGAAAAGAGTGATCTTACATTGTTTTGAGTGTTTCAGAAAAAGTTATGATAAAAAGAATATTAATTTTTATGTTAAGTATATATTAAATGTAGAAATAGGTATAGAAATTAATAAATACTCTAAATAGTAAGAAATACCAAAGCGTCATGTCACTTTCATATATAATGATGTTTCCAGTACATCAAATGTGCTGCTAGTAGAAATATTTTTTTACAACAATGACAGTTTGATACAAACATTTACATTTTCTTTACATTTACTTTTTCTTTCTAGGCAACTCAGATTTTGTTTTTAAACACATTGAATTTTGTAACTGTTTCGGGTAGCCTTAAAGGTTGTAGTAGCAAGAATAGCACGATTCCATCCAAGTTTATCAGGTCAGTAACTGATGTTGGTTTTGCTGCTGTTGTGGAATTTATTTTTTTTTTTTTAACCTAACCTTTTGATACGGAAATTTGACAGAGAAAAGTACTTTTTTCTCGCCCAATTTAGGTCTTACTGGGTTGGTGATATGAGTTGGACTCACGATAGCCTTTTCTTGGCTTGCATGTTAAAACGTGGATCTTTGATTATATTGACGTGCATGGGTGAAATGCTGACCTTGATTACTTCTGGCTGCTCTGTAGAATTTGGACCAGCAGAGTTTATTCCATTTCATCCACTAATAACATGCAGGTAAAAGGGTTTGAAACTGTTTATACATTTTTGTCATATGATCGTATCTTACTTCGTAGTATTTTTTACAATTTCACACAAACTTTGTATCTCAGATTCATTCTTCTGCTTTTCATATGTCTTCTCAGTATCTGTTCTCATTCATAGTTGTTTTCTATTTCTTATAATGAGTTTCTTGTGATGAAACTTGGCATTATGACACTAAGTATACATGAACTGATTCATTTTTTGAAGTGTTTGAATTTAGTAGTAACTAAAAATGGCATGAATTTATGATATAGGAAGAAACTGAATTTACAAAAGTACTGAAAGTGCGGATTTATTTTAATCCAGTGGCATTTCTCTGCTCACTATTTGATTTTGCTTACAGAACTCTGTATCTCATTTGTATGACAAAAACTAGGTAGCTTTTTTAGTGTTTTTGGAGGGGGTACTCCAGATATAATTTTTGAAATTATGCTGCTGGATGCATGGGGAAGTAGAAGGCTCTTTAACACTTTCTAGCATAACTTCAAAGTTACAAAAAGTAAAATAGTTTGAATAACTAAAGGAAACAAAAAAAATCCAAACTTTTCATTTTTTTAATTTTTTTTATTTAAATCCTGTTAGTTCTGAGTGCCTAAAGCTGGGTACTATATAAATGTTAACATCTGAGGAAAACATTCAAAGCAGAATAATACCTTCTCACACTGTCTGGTTGAAAAATCAGGTACTAAAATACATTAAAATACCTTAATTACTGTTATTTTTTGAATGTACGCAGCAACCTTTTTCACATAATCTACTAACCTTTGGAATATTAAGAAATAATGAAAAAACCCCAAACCCAGCAACAGTAATTTTACACATTATTTCAAAGTGTTAGGGGACTACCTGCACAACACAGCTTTCTGGATCTCAATAAGAGGTGATTTCTTTGTAAGAATAGACTGCGTAAGCCCTCTTTTGTAAGAGAAGACTTGTGTGTGGATATAAATGTTTTCTGTGAAATGTCTGAACTGATTCGGAAATACTGAGATTCAGAACTTTATAGATTTTTTTTTTCTTTTTCATACATGACTTTTAGCATCTGATTAAAATTGCATCTTCAAGCACTTGTTGTAGATACTGTGTGATATAGGAACTTGAAGTCAAATAGTGAAAAATGCGTATAATGCTTGTTAATGAAGTAGAGAATAGTGAGACCCATTTTTATTTTTCTTTAAATTAAAAAAGTTGCAACTGCAGCAAAATAATGGCGTCTTGCAAGCATAAATAGTGTTATCCACAGTGCTCATCCTAAAAAACTTAGATGTTTCCTTGGAATTCTGAATGGACCTGTAGGGACAGTAATGTGAGTGGTATTAAACATTCATATGTTATTTTTTCTCTAATCTGTTCGTGACTGTTACATATGATAGCTGCTTAAATGTTGATATATCTTTATTTTAGACAGCAGCACTCTTTTTATCAAGACTCGAGTCAGTCTCTTGGTTCTTCAGCTTCTGAAAGTGACCTTATGAGACAGAGATTTTCGGTTGCTTCACATTCAAGATTACCCTACCTCGTTGTCTCCGATGGATACATGATAACAGTGCTTAGATTTCCTAACAACCTTTCACCATCAGGATTCATAAGAACTCTTTTGCTCGATTCAACCCAACGGCTTGAAAGTATCCGTCGGAATTTGCTGAACTCCAAGGTAGGATTATGAATTATTCTGCAGGTTTTATGTAAAAAAAAAAAAAAATTTGTCTATAAAAACGGATGATTTTTTTAAACTGAATACCTCAATTAAGTTTACTGTGGTATTTATACACATTCATTTTACTTAAATGTCATGTCTGCATGACGTTTAAGTAAAATGTAGTCACTATTCTTGCTGTAACTGTAAAAGAAATTGGTGTTTCTGTATCTATAGAGTTGGTTCAGAGCACTGACAGGTATTTTGCTACTCCGACTAACTTACCCATTCAGAATATGCAGAAAGGATTCTATAAAACTTCTCTTACCTTAGGCTGCTGCTGTTTTAGAGCAGCCAGCAACAGTCGCAGTGGTGCTCTGTGCGTGTGTCCACTAGGTCCTCAGTTGAAGTTGTCAATTAAAGCTTGCTTAAAGCATTTGGTTTTTATTTTTCTGTCATTTCTAAGTTGATCTAATTTTGGGAGAAGGGAAACCTTTGAAAAAAGAGGTCCTGCAACTGTTATATATATTATATATTTATAAAATATAGATATATAGATATATAGAGATAAATATATATATTATATAGATATAATAGTATCTATTATATCCTGTAAGATGTAGTAGATATTAAGTTCAGAATTTTTTCATTTGCTGATGGAATACAACTTCTATTCCTACTCAATTTGTACTTTGGATTTTTGGAGAAGTGAGTTATGATGGTATTCATTCATAAGCTAGAAAAGCGGGTAAAGATTTGACAACTCAAAAAGATATGTTACTAGTAAGAACGCAAGAAAGCCCTACGTACTGGCAAAATTGTAAGATCATTTCAGTGATCAAGAAAGCAGATTCTTTCCTCATCAAGCAGAGTAAAGCGTCTGGTGCTGAGAAAATTCTGCATTCCTGAAGCATGGTCAAATGATTGTTCCTGTGCAACATAAGCCTGATCTGTTCTCCCTTTCTGTCTGGGACTTTTAAACTGAAGCTTTTTGCAGAAAAGACCACTTTCCTTGTTTTGTTTAGGAAGTATCTGGTTTGATCTTGCTAGAGACAGATGACATGTTTTGTGTTGTTGTTATTTCTTTTAGTCTAAAAGGAGACCTCTGTGTTTACGATCACTGTTGTCTTTAAAAGCTAGTCTTTTAAAACATGCTCAGAACCGAAGTTCCGTCTTTTCCACCATTCCAAAGTTCCTGGAAGAGGACACAACAGAAATTAGTGAGAAAACCATGGATTTACTGGTACTTAATAGCATTTTTCCACTTAAAATAATGCAGATGACTTGATTTTAAATTATTCTAAATGTAAAAGAATATTTATTTTTTTTCCCACATGTAAGTATATTTTCTCTTACTAGGTATATTTGAACTAATTCAGTATTGGTTAAATTCTCATTCTTTTTGAAAGAATGTGGTTATTTTTCTCAACTGATACTTGATTTTTTTTTTTTCTTTTCAAACATCATTTCTCTTAGCAGTGTGTTAACTTTCTGGAAAATGTGTACTGATTTACATGTAAATCAGTTTATTGTTTCATTTAACTTCATTAATGTGTTACTTTAACTTCCTAATAAAATGTAACATTACACTACTAAATATACTGGGGATCTAAAGTATAATAATAACTACAATATTATCCTTAGTAAATAAGATATCCTCATTTTTTAGAGGATTCTTCCAAAATTTCATAGAATCAAAGAGTGGTTAAGTTTGGAAAGGACCTTAAGATCATCTAATTCCAACTCCCCTGCCATGGGCAGGGACACCTCACACTAGACCCTGTCACCCAAGGCTCTGTCCAACCTGGCCTTGAACACTGCCAGGGATGGAACATTTACCATTTCCTTGGGCAACCCATTCCAGTGCCTCACCACCCTCACTGTAAAGAACTTCTTCCTTGTATCTAACCTGAACTTCCCTTGTTTAAGTCTGAAGCCATTACCTCTTGTCCTACCACTAGAGTCCCTAATGAAGAGTCCCTCCCCAGCATTGTTGTAGGCCCCCTTCAGATACTGGAAGGCTGCTATGAGGTCTACAAGTAGCCTTCTCTTTTGCAGACTGAACAGCCCCAACTTTCTCAGCCTGTCTGGCTTCTGTGATTAGAGTCACTGTGCAGCCTTTCCCACTACATTTCTTGCTTTTGGTTTTTGATTTGTTCATTGACATTTTTGAGGTTTTGTTAAATGGATTTTGTATCTTACAGGTATCTAGCAAAAACTCTTCCTCATGCTTTGGGCTTAATAAAGGGCAGGGTTTCACTTCCTGGTATAAAAACTAGTGCTGTTTGTAATTTTGTTGTTGTTAGGTAATTTAATTTCTGTCTGCACAGCTATTCCAATAGCTACATTCAGTTTGAGATCTAGATGAAACTGCTGTGAGTAAAACTTGTTAGCAATTAAGCAAGTTAATTAAGAATAAAGATTATGTTTGTGAGTTTGACTAGTGGTGATGCTCTCAGACTGTGCTTTCTCTGAATAGACTTGAATTAAGCTGTTGATTTTTTTTTTTTTTCCTTGTCTGATTTAGGATCTTGAAGAAGAATCAGATGATGAAAAGCAGTTCTGCAATAGCCCTTCCAGCTTCTATAGCCAAAGAATCCATTCATTTGTTAGTAAAGCTGATCAAGGCCACTTAGAATTTGCATCAATGTTTGATACTGTCCATGCAAAAGACAATATGGAAGAGGAGGATAAGTTATCGGTGGAACTATGTTCCATTCAGAAAAACCTCATTGCTGCATGGCAGATAGGGATTTCCAAAAATATGGAAGAGAAAGATAAGTTGCTGAATTACATAGTGAATTGCATTATCCATTTTTTCAACATTCTTCAGTTTGTGAAATGCTCTCTGCTAAACCAGGATACATCTTTAAACAAGTCTGCAGAGAATACTCCCTGGATAAGTTGTGTCCTGAAATATTTTCAGCAGTTTTTAACTATCTTGTACTGGCATTCAAGAGCCAGTCCAACTGGGCATGTGGCAAAGCTGACACTACAAACTTTAAAACTAATGCTTATACAGCAACAAGATCAATTGTTCTCAAAAAACCTCTTGACATGTTTCTGTCTTTTGAAAATGGTTTCTCACACTTTAAGTAATGTGTGCAAACTGCAGTATGAGAATTTTTTTTCATCTCCTCGTGGTAATAGTCTCGTAGAACTTGACTCCCTCACTGTGCCTGTTTTCCTAGTTCTGAATGAGAGTACTACTCAGCAATTCAGCTCACTGAAATCTCTGCTTAGAGAGCCTCCTCGAGCAGTAAACCATGATGCTAAAACAGAAAAAAGGTATGAATGATCTTTGTGGTGGGAAAAAACTGCACAGGACAGGCAGGTGATCTGGCCCAGGCAGTATGGCTTTATAAAAGGCACATCCTGCTTGACTAACCTCACCACCTTCTGTGGGAAGGTGGACCACTTAGTGGATGAGGGAAAGGCTATGGATGTTGTGTACCCAGACTTCAGTAAAGCCTCTGGCAACGTTTCGCACAGCATTCTCTTGGAGAAACTGGCTGTTCATGGCTTGGATGGGTGTATGGTTTGCTGGGTAAAAAACCAGCTGTGTGGCTGAGCCCAAAGAGTGGTGGTGAATAGAGTGAATAGCTGGTACATTTAATAGCATAGTGCTGGGCGTCACAGACTTGCCAGCCCTAAAACCACGCTCTGCAGGGTTTTTTTTTCCCTGTCTTTACTTTTCTGTGTTATGCTTTCATTGTATTTTCAATCAGTCTTGTTTATAAAGACACTGATACGTGTTTTGAGGTTTGTCTAGGTTATTTAATTTCCCCATATTTTAGATAGCAAGCCGTTAATTTTGGGGTTTTCAGTGCTTGACATAGATTGCTGCTTTTATGCAAATTCAGGAGAATTGGTGTTTGTTAGTTAAAAAACAGAAGCCAGGGCAGAAACTGTTTTGTTTTTTCCCCCTCACTGAAGTCAAGAAAGTTGTTGCTAGCATAAAATAAAATCTAGTTTTGAGATACAGAATGCAAAACATAATAAAAAAAATTACGTAAGTAACTGTTAACTTCTGATGATTTCCATAATATTTTATTTCTTCAACTACAGGTTGCTTGTACTATGGCGATTATTGTATAAGAAAGTGGTTTGGTATCAGGTCCAGCTGAAGAGAAAAGTAAACAAGAATGTAGAAGAAGAGTCTGTTGCCTCATCACTTTTAAGTCATATACAAGCGACCCTCCAGGCTTCAGGAGTCACCTTAGAACAACATGTGAAGATCAATTCTGTAGCTGGTTAGTACTTTGGAAAGAACTACAGATACTAGGTTGTTGCATGGTTAACTGAATAATAGGAAAATTAGGTCAAACTTAAGGACAGTCAGTAACCACTAGATGGGCATCACAATGTGTCTCTTACTGAATTTCTGTGCAGAAGTCCTGTTCACCTCATGTGATCACCACTGGCATGAGCATGTCGTGTATGTGAATGTAGTCATTCTCAACTAAGCATCTAATTTAGCATAACAGTGTCCTAGGTTAAATACAGTATATTTATTTTGCAGATGGTTTATGGCTGTAGCCTAATTTCCTACACTTAACTGTTCTGTGCTCCGTCTTGCTTTCTCCTTCCACACTAATAAGCCTTGCTCCTATTTACCTCGCCCATCTGTTTCGTCTCCATATTCTTGATTTCTCTCTGTTAAATGTTACTTCTAGCTTCTATTTCTACATCGCTCTGTACATTAGCTCCTTTGTGTCTCTTTCATTCATCCTAGCAATACATGGAGCTTTCTACCCATTCCTTATGTTCTTTGTTTACATTCAGTTTGCCAAATAGATACAGTATGGTTTATAGATGAGTTAGAGTAACACGTTTGCTGGTGTGCTAGCCAATACCTGCACTGGCTAGCTGCTGATAAGCAGGATAGAGTGGCAAATTTGTCCTTGGCTTTTCTTCTGCACTAGTGCTGTCTGGTTTGGTTTGGTTGTTGGGTTGTTTTTTTCTTCTTGTCCTTCTTTGCCCAGGAACTCTGCTTTTTTACAGTTACCTTTCCCTCAAACTATTTAGGAATTAACCAATGTATTAAAAATTGGAATGAGCATAGAGGCGGAGAGATGACATTTAGAGAAATAGAATGTGTAACAGTCCTAAGACCTGTTGTTTGAAAGTGCTTTTACACTGAAAAAGAGTACATGTATTCAACTTGGGAAATAATTTTATAACTAATTTTTATAATGAAAAAACATCTTCCACATTACAGCAAATATGAAAGCGTAAGAGAAAATACTTTTCCCTATTAATAAACTATTGCAAGTTTTGAATGCTGAAGTTTGTAAGTATAGTTAATGTTTATAACCTTGTTTAATCTTAAAAAAATAAAATAAAATGGGAACTGAATTACTGCAAGCCCTGTAGGTGTGATTATAACCTGATTTTTATTTTTTTTTTTTTTTTGGTAGTGATTTAGCAATTAAATAAAAGGTGGGGAGGGGTATTCAAAGGCAGCTTCATTTAGATGCTCAACACTTAGATTTAGCGCTGAGAACAGAAATTGCTGGAGACTCATGTATTTGACTGTGCTTTTCAAAAATATGTGTTTGCACATGTAAAACTAACTATGTAGAGCTTTTAATTTGTTACATATATGACTTTTATAGGTGAGGAGAAGTTCCTTTTAGGTTCATACAGAGAATCTCTGGACATTTGGAAAAGGTCTCTATGTGAAATCAAGGGAAAAGGTAAGAGGTAAATTCTTTTTTGAAGGTGGAGGGGTTAAGTTGTATAATCACCTTATGTAGTTATTTATGGCTCTCTGCCCTTCACAAAAAAGGGTCAAGTCACATAAATGACACGTTTGAAATTAAGTTGGGATTTAAATAGAGACCAGGCAAAACGTAGGTGTGATTGTTCCCTGGGAAAATTCCATGCATTTCTATTTTATTATCAGATTTCTTGTGATTATGAAGTACATGGTACAGAAAACATCTAGATACACTTCTGAGCAAGAAAGAGAGAAAAGCAGATGATAAAAATCAATTCCCTTAGGAGCTGTAAAATCGTAGATCTTAGTGTCTGGGGAGAAACAAAGTAATTTGTAGCAGAGTTTATTTAGGAGGTAATTCGAAACAGATATCTAGAGTGTCTTCCCATACATCATGAGAAACACTTCTTGCTGGTTATTATAATGAGGAGTACCTCATGCAGAATTCAAGATACTGGAAGCATGGTGGATGTCTAAGCAATTTCATTGTGGCTTAGGCATTCCTTCTTTGAAGACTAGGCTCCTGAGCTCTCCTGGAACAGTTATAGACTGTATTGTTTGAAAACTGCCAAATACCTAGAAATAAAACTTGTGCATGAGCATTAACTCCCTAGTACCTTAGAGGCTGTAGGAGGATCCTATCTCCGAAAATAGCTGGTGCTGATTTCTGCTTCTCAGAGTATGTATTTATATAGATTTGTTTCTGGAGAGGGAGGAACTTGGATTTTCAAACTTATATCTGTTTTTGTGACTAATTTTTTTTTTTTCTTGTTTAATGCAGGGGGAAAAAGAACATGTTTTCTTCAGAGTAGATATTATCTTGCAATATTATTTTGCCACCTATATCAGTATAACTTGTGTGAGGCTCAGGGACTCTGTGATCACCTAGTAGGGGAGATCCTAAGGCGATCACAGCTGACAGTGAGTCAAATGGAAAAATTTTCTGGTATGTTTATATTGCATAGAAGTGTGATAACGTATATTGATACTGTTTGAATAACGTAGTATCTAATTTCTGGGCCATCACAGCCACACTAGGCAGCGTGTTTTTCTCTTTACACTGGACTGAAGTCTGTTTTCAGTGACTTTAAACGTGTTTTTCTGATGCTCAGAAGAAGATCCTCCTGATCCTCAGATGTTCTTTCAGCTGCCCTAGTTGGAATGTTTAGACAACTTTTACTTGTATAACTAATAATGGAACCATGGCCCATTAAGTGTTCTTAGATTTAAATCTGCTCAAGTAAAGACTTCGAATAAGAAAAATAAGAGTGAAATGATCTGATTTAATTTTATATTAAGGTTTTTTTTTTTAATGATACAATATGATTGGTCACCAGTCGTAAATTGATGGTTGATTATTTTTTTTTTGCAGATGCTTGTGTCTTTTTTTTTTTTCTGTTAAGCCAGAGAATGATATCTGTATTTCCAAATTGAAATTTTTTCGACTCAGCAGTGATCTAAATTTAGGTACTAGAAGCCCAGCTCTATAGTCATTAACAACCTAGTATAAAAGTCTTTTAATATAATGTGTACTTAGTTCTTTAAGTCCTGAAAGCTTGTCAAGAAGCTCAGTAATATCATAGTTTGCGTGGTTTAAAAAAATGTTTTATAATCTAATTAAGCAATTTCAGGATTCAAAATTAAAATAATTTCCATAATGTTTTAATTTGATATCTGGATTTTTAGATACCAAGTATTTTCAGCATGAGCTATGGATGGTAACAGATATTCATACTGAAACTGCTATGGCTGTGATTCGGTCCATGGCACGATTCATGGCTGCTTATTTCACAAATCAGCTGCTCTATATCTTTCCCCCCCACAACGTAGACATCCTGCACCCACTTCACATCAAGCAAGGTATTTTCTCTAAAAGCAGTGTAATTTGCTGCGCTTAGCTCTTTTTCTTTTTTTTTTCATGTATATCAATGCTGTCTGTTATGTTTTACTTTGGTGATTTATTTCAGCACCATTAATTGTAAATTTTTGGTGAGGGGAGTGTGTGTGTGTGTCTGTGTGTGGTGTTGATGTTTTCCAGCTCTCGATTATTGAAAATATTTTTGGTTTTAATTCAATTGCAAACATCAAACTATTATGTCATCCATACAATGGAATCATAGAACCATTTAGGTTGGAAAAAACCTTTAAGAACATCAAGCCCGAATGTTAACCTGACACTGACAAGTTCTCCACTAAACCGTGTCCAGGTCAGTGATAAAGATAGTAAACAGAACTGGCCCCGGTACTGAGCCCTGGGGAACACCAGCTGTGACCAGCCACTGACTTCATTTACCACCACTCTTCGGTTTTGGCCTTCCAGCCAGTTTTTTAGCTAGCAAACCATACACCCATCCAAGCCATGAGCAGCCAGTTTCTCTAAGAACGTGCTGTGGGAAGCACTGTCAAAGGCTTTACTGAAGTCTGGGTACACAACATCCACAGCCTTTCTCTTATCCACTAAGTGGTTCACCTTGTCCTAGAAGGAGATGAGCTTAGTCGAGCAGGACATGCTCGGATCACCTGCTTGTCTTGTACATGCCATTTGATAGCACTCAAGATGTGTTCCATAACCTTCCCTGGCACCAAGGTGAAAGGGACAACCCTGTAGTTCCCTAGATCCTCCTTCCATCCCGTCTTTGTAGATGGGTGTCATATTTGTTAACCATCAGTCAGTTGGGACCTCCCCAGTTAGCCAGGACTGCAGATACATGGTGGAAAGTGGCTCACTGAACAATTCCACCAGCTGTCTCAGTACCCTCTTTGGATCCAGTCCAGCTCCATAGACTTTCGTGTGCCTAAGTGGTGGAGCAGGTCTCTAGCTGTTTCCTTTGGATTATGGAGACTTAATTCTGGTCCCCATTCCTGTCTCCCAGCTCAGGTGGCTGGGTAACCTGAGAACAATTGGTCTTACTGTTAAAGACTGAGGCAAAGAAAGCTTTAAGTACCTCAGTGTTTGTTACTGTTCTCCCCTGCATCAAGTAAAGGATGTAGATTGTCCTTCACCCTCATTTATAGAAACATTTTTTATTGACTTTTATGGCAGTAGCCAGATTAATTTCTAGTTGGGCTTTCGCCTTTCTGATTTTCTCCATGCATAACCTCATGCCATCTGTGTAGTCCTCCAGACATTATTAAGCAGCCTGCTCTGACCTCACTGTTGTACCATAGCATGAGTTGCATCTCCCTGCTGCAGATAAACCTTTTAGTGTATGCCTCTAATAAAGAGTAGATGTGCACTGCAATGAATACAAAAGCAGTATGAACATAGGAATTCTAGGTTGTTCATCTGATAGCGTGCACATGTATTTAATCTTTAAAATGTGATTTTTCTGTCACAGACGTATCTCCTCGTATTATTCCACTGCAACACTGTTTGGTTACCAGAGCTGTCAGGGAACAGAAACTTTCATCAGTGTGGACAGCAGAATATGCTCTCGATTTGTTCTTTATTGGTGGACTTATTCCGGAGGCTGTGTGGTTAACACACAGACTTGGGGACTGGAAACTGTCTGTTTCAGTTGGAGTGGCCTACCAGCTGTATTGTCAGAACTCTGATGAATTCTCAAGGTAAATTTGTGCTTGGAATTTAGTATACTATATGTTTTTATTATTGTTATTTGTGTTTATTGTTAGTTTATTGTAACAAGGCTGTCCTTTGCCTCAAAAATTCATATTCCCGGACTCAAATAGATGTAGGACCTAACATGTTAAGATTAGTTATTTTTGTCTTAGATGCTGATTTAAGAGACCTTCATTAGGTTATCTGTGGGTTTAATTTTGTATTAATGAGGAGTTTCTTATACTTTCAGACTGAAAAACGCTGAGTGTCACCTGCCTTTAAGCTTATCACCAATGCAGACTTTTCAGGAAAAGTTGCAGTCTTTGTTAGGACAGCCAGTTACTTCTGAAACATCAGGATGTATTAAGTACAAGCGGTTTACAGGTACGTAAAATTATAAATAGGTGTGTTTATTTTTCATGTTATTTCACTACTTATACTAATACACACTGTCTTAAAAAGAAACAATTAGCTTGTCTTTTCCAGTGTGAGCGTTACTCTTACAATATGTTAAAATACTCCAGTTTTATAGGCATTAAGGTTTTGACTTTCATCATTATAAAAATGGACTGTATTATCAATCTTGTCTTCTTCATGCATATCAGCCAAAACCATATTTGGCTGGTTTTGGTATTATCTTCAGTCTGGAAGAAAAGTTTCATTAAAACAAAACAAAAAAATGCCCTGAAGCAAATGTGAATGTATTAACAGTATGGAAAGTATCATCATACTTAAAATTCGTTACATGATGGTGTTTAATTTTTGCCTTTCTTTTAATGGTGAAAGGGAGTTGTGTCTCATAGCCTGGCAGCTCCCTGCGTGCAGGTCCAACAGGTGGCAAGACTGAGAAGGTATTGCCAGTAGGCACATCTGCAAACACACATATGCCATACCTGTATACAGGTTGCTACACAGATCAACACCTACAGACACGTTCAGCGCTTGTAAAAAAAGCACCAAAAATCCCGTCCCATTTCCCTCTCTTGCTAGTCAGAATGAAGGTCTGCATATAGATACCTAAATGTACAATGTGGATCCCTCTAGTAGCTAGGCTTAAAGCTAGTAGCTGAATCTCCCTAGTTGCTGGTGTCTGCACATATGCCCCAGCCCCACTCCATTTCCTGGTACAGACCTTTTCACAAATATGTTTCTCCCCACATGCACACATTGTCTACTCCCCCCCACAGTAGCTGGCCTAGAATATACAGTCCACCCAGTAGCTAGGTCTGCACTCTTCTATCTTTCCCTGTGCCTCACCCTGCAGACACACACCTGTGTGCACACTGTCTTTCTGGCATGTGGTCACAACCTAGTTGGTCCCTCCAGTACCCAAATCCCCTTTTCTTGCCCTTAGAGACATGCAGTCACGCAAACAGGGCTCCATATTATCTCTGGCAGTTGGCCAGGTCTTCACTGGTCCCTCTGCTCACTGCCAGCTCCTTTGATCTATCTTGCATGAGCAAGATGCAGACACCCTTGGCTCCGAGGGCACTTCACTTGGTCTGAGTTGATAATTGCTAGCAGTTGTGCAGTCACTTACATAGCCTCACTTTCTTTGGTTGCTTACGGGCACTTGATTTGACCTGGCTCCAGTCTGCAGTTGCTGGCATCCCAGATACACAGAGGCTTTCTGATCTATGGTCCCACTCCAGTTGCTGGCATTCAAAGTCCTCTATATGGACACACAGAATAGAAAGTCCTTCACCCAGGAAAACAGGCATAAGTTAACAGGGCCCAATGGAAGAAAGTGAGGCTGCCACATCTCCACACCATACCTTTGGTTTCTATCCTAATGTTCCCATAATGAGCCTTTTACAATCCCAGAAGACTCTAGCCCTGCATCCTCTGCATGTCCTGTCCTTCTTGACAGTAACTCCCGTCAAGCCAGAAAGTACTGAGGAGAGACATTCCTATTGCCTCGTCCTGATGGGCTTCGTACCTGGACACTGGGGGTGATGGCTTTCTTGGGAAGAGCCTGGACAGGGTGTCCATTTGTCCGAGTACTTAATTTGCTGTTGAGCATTTCTGGGCTTGTGGAGATGATCCTTTCATGGGTTGATTTTTCTACTGTGAGTAGATGGGTCTAGGTGTTATGCAGGTTCCTGCTATTGTCTCCTGCTCCTTTGTATGTGTGTATCTTTTTATCACATAACCTAACTCAGTACCTTACTGCTGTTAATTCCCACAGTTAGCTAGATCAACCTGTCCTTGTTTACATTTTACAGAAATCTTACAGGCATGATCTCTATTCCTTACTCTCTTTTTTCATGTGTGTGTTTGAAAACCACATATCAAGTTCCTGTCAGCAGGTGGATGTTAATTAATGTTTAAGCCATATCCCAAACACTGTTAATTCTTCTTTTGTACCAGTTTCCAAGGTTTTTATTTCAAACAGAAACATTTACACACAGGCTCTATATAACAGTCTGTAAGTATGACAGGTAGTGGAAAGATTTGATAGCACATATTTCATGACAAGCAGGAGGAGTAGAAAGGAAAGTAGAGCAGTATAGTAATATATGAATTTCAGGGTCCAATTAATGAATAATTTCAGGGTCCTTCTAGGAGATGAGGAAAAAATATAGTAATACTTAAAAGAGATCAAACAAATACATTGCCTTTTCCCTGATAATCATGCTCACTGGTAGAAGAGTTGGTTTTATTAATCGTAAATAGCGTACCTGGTTTATGCCTGCTTGGTGAGAAAGATTTGCCAGAATTTTATGCGAAGCAAATACATGGCTGAAAAGTTAAGTCCGCTATCTAGAAAGGTAGTATCTTTCCCCTAACATGGCAAAAGCAAAAATTAATAATACTATTTTGAAATATGAGAGATCTTATCTTAAAGCAAATAGATGTGATGTATACATTGTAATCGGTGAATGCAAATTCTGAGACTGTAGCTTTGTAATTTCAGAATGAAGGCCATGTATTGAGACAATTAACTTACTGGTTTCTGTGCTTAATATTTTATAGATCCCCTTGAAGAGGAAGATGCGGATGTTCTTTATAGTTCCATACAGGAACTACTTAAAGCAGCTGTTATGGCAGATACTGATATTCTTTCAGAGACATTTCAGCTTTTGATGGATTCTGCCAAGGACCTTAGCAGAAAATTGTATGGTTTAGTTCCAGATGGGCTTTATCTTCCAGCACCACCATTATACTGTCCTCAGCCAGCTTCTCTCAGTGAAGTAAGCATGCGTGACGGAAGTTTCTTGGGTCTTCCTGGGTTCTGAATGTATTTATGAAATAATCGTGATCTTTATTCTGGTTCCTTTCAGCTCAGTTTTCATCTGTTTTTTCCATGAGTATGCATTTACTTAAGCAGAACGTTAGTGACTCTGTGTTTTTTCCATAAAGGATTTATAAAGAGGGATGGAAATACTCTGGGACTAGACACAACCTTTAGGTTAGATTCTTAATGTATATGTCCTTTCTAATTTTGGGTCTTGTTTTTGTCTTGGAATTTGCATTTTTCAGGAAGACTGCAATGACATTCTTCTAAAAATTGAGAGACAAAGTCGTCAGAAAGTGTCAGGAATTCTTCAGCGAATAATCTTGCTCTTCCGGGCTGCTCATTGTTCCTGCCCTGCAGCACAATGGTATATCACAAAACTGAAGTGGGCAAGAAAAATTATGCAAAAAGTAAGCATTTAACCTGATTTTTTGTAGCATGATTACCAGTCATAAGTATTACCGACAAGCTTGCAATTGCATCAGAGAAGCATTCGGTTTCATCTGGACTTTGATGTTGTGTTTGTCACATGTAGTCTTCTAGTTTTACAGTCCCTGTTCAGTTCTTTTGCGAAACCAGAGTTCACTTAGGGTGGAATATGTAACAGAGAAGGTGATACTCAATTCAGCAGGTCAAGTGGTCATCCTTGTGCACAGAGCATGGGATTGTGAGATCTCATTCTACTCGTGTTTTGTTTGCACAGAACCAAACTTGGAATATATTGATTAGAATTTAAATTTTGTGTAAACTCAGGCTTTTCTTAGTTCGTTGTTACACAGCCACTTAAAAGAATGTTGGCTTGCTACAGAAGGGAGTGTGTGTGACTGTCTGCCTGCCTTCAGCTCCCCTGCACCAGTGTTCATGTAGTGATACAGATCAGGAACTGGTCAGACTGACAAATATTTCCTTCTCTTTGCTCATTGCATGGTCACATGCTTAATGCTGGCACGAAGAGGCGATCGGAAGTACCAGCTGAAACGAGAGGGAAAATAAGTCTGCTTTGGTTGACAGCAGCCTGGACTGTTGGATTAAACTTGTTTCCATAATCATGATCTCAGTTATTCTTACATTTTTTTTTGCTCTTGTATTTCATGGTAATCATGAGCATCATGAGTACCATGCAAACAAAAGTATTTTTCGTGCCATAGGTCATACTACAAATATTCCTTAAGATGAATTTTTAGAATACTGATTTGAAGAAAATTGAAAGCAAGGTCAAGGGAATTTTACTGATCTTGGCAGTGTTCTGCTAATAACTGAGAGGCTGCCTGTTTAATAGTGATACACAAAATCTTAACTTATTTTTATTTCTATTTTGATTATTTATTTATTATTTATGCTATGTCTAGATTCGAATGAAAGGATCTCTTCCTTCACTGAGTCCATTCCCAGAGACTTTGCTTCGTTACTCCAATTTCCGCACTGTTTTCTGTAGAACGACAACTTCTGGAGACCATCAGTTTGATGATACTACCTGCAAAATTTTAGGTCTGCATGCAACAAAATAGAATAATTTAGAACTGGAAAAAAAAGCACAAGAATGAGAATTTGTGGGCACAAAAAACTCTTATGAGCTCAGAATAGCATACTGCAATGCGTACAGAAACATGTTCTGTTTCCAGCTTTTATGTTAGTTATCAAAACTTTTAATCTGAAAGTTACTGTTATGGATTGTTTTGTGTGTTATAGGTCTGACAGATGTGAAAGAAAATGAACAGTAAGTGGAACTAAGGAACTGTAGCTGGAGAGCATTACTAAATACTCAAGAACGAGTAATTTTTTTCTTGAACTACTAAGATAATGTCAGTTACTTCTAGATAAAAATCTCAAGCTGTTTTATTTAATTCATTTACATAGAATCTCACCATATTGCATGTTTGTGTCGTAGGTTGGTTCAGAGAGCTGTGTGCATTGTGCTGGATGTTTCATGTTCGTGAAAGATTATCTGACAACTGTAGGCGGTACCAAATTGCAAGGGAAAATCGTAACAATCATAAGGTAATTACATTACTAGTATATTAAAGTTTAATATAAAGAATTCTAAAGATCTGCTGTATATTTCTGTGAGAACTTTCATTTGCCTAGTAGGACAAAATTAGCACAGTGCTGCAGTGTGCAGTATTTAATGCTACAGAACAGTGCTGTCCATGTGAATGACATCTTTCTAATAGTACTTCTTTCAGGCTTTGGCTTGGTATTTAACTCATGATTGAAGAGATACTACCAGAAGAGCTATAGTTTCTACACTTGTTGTCTACCTAAGTTTACTTTTTTTTTTCTAATTAGGTTAAAATAATTTGGGTATTACCTGATGGATGTGTATTTGACACATCAAAAATGTTAAATACGTATCCATTTGGTGTGTTAAATATACATGTTTTTTAAAAGGATAATAAAAATGTTAAAATTTAATAATGTTTTCTCTACTTATACCCTCGTCAGTTGATTTCAGTGATCAAGGAAATAAAAAAAGAAACTACTAGCATGATATTTGTCATATATTCTGTAACAGTACGGAATCCGGCTTAGCAACTCAGCTATCTTTAGCCAAGGTTGCTTCTTTTTAAAACAAATCCAACACTTAACTAGAAAAACAAGCTTCAAAGAAACAGGAAGGCTCTATTTCAAATAGTAGCATATTCTGATTTTTCTATCCTGTGTGAGACAGTGACAAATGAGATAGAAACCACTAACTGTTTCAAAATAAACTGATCCATCTTTAAAACGAATTTATGATCACCTTAAAGCACGGTAAAAATATTTACTTATCACTGGGTTAGTCAAATCCTCAAGTTTTAATCTAAATGATTGCAAACAGACTCTGTCGCAGAGTGTTAATGGAATTATTTCCTAAACTGGTTTACAAAAGCTTGCTCTTTTCTTAATATATAACTTAAGATCTGTAACAAACTTGGTCTGTCTCCTAGCATCACATTCTTCTCTGTTTGGCAGTTAAGCTAGAGATTTTTATCTCCCATTGGCTAGGAAGGAATCATTACTATTTGCAGTGTATGAATAATGTAGCTGAAATATGTTGTTCGTATCAATTAATGTTTCTATAGCAAGGTGTTTTTTTTAGGATCTGAAGAAGAATGAATATGATGCCTCCACAGTTGAGCATTGTCTGAATACAGTGGAGTGGGCTTGTCGAATGCTTCCTTTCTGCAGGTTCATGAACGTTGAAGAATTAGTTCAAGATGTAATTTTGAGTCTGCTTGGAGAATTGCCACCAGTGAAAAAGGTAAAAGATATTAAAGCTAGAATAAAAGCAACAGAGATTATCACAAACTCCTTGTAAAATCTAGTAGTTAGACTTCCTAATGGTATAAATTCTGTTCGAAATGACACCTTATTTGTGTTTTAGCTACTTTAAAAGAGACTGTTTTGTGCAGGTGGCAGAGATTTTTGTAAAAGCTTTTCCCAATCCTGAAGATATAAGAGTTCCACTAAGAGATAAATATCGTGGACTTCAGGAGCGACTCAGACACAGTGTTGTTAAAGGTAGCGTGCATCCTGCTTCACAAAATATTAAACAAACTTTCCTTTTTTTACCCCAATTATTAATTAACTTGTGACATTACCTTCTGTCATACCCCATGTAAAACAGTTATAGTTTTCAGTTAGATAACTTCAAGAGAGTTCTGTGGCAGATTCCATATGTTCTTTCTGATCTGTCTGTACCAATAGCAGAATATTGTGACTTCCAAGTTGGTGATGCTTTTTCACTTTATCAGTTTCTGTCTGTATTTGTATGTGGCTATGATCTATGACGATTTGAAGTTCATTCATGTCTCAACTGGAGAGAATAATTGAGAAATGGAAGCTTTCATTTAGAATCAGCTGGGTTTTTTTCTTTTGGTAGGTTCTGAAAGTGAAGAAATTATGTCTGCTGTTATACAGTCTACTGAAAAAGTGAGAATGAAGTCCTTGAGACATGTAATAAAGAACATAGGCCCCATAGAAATTAATATTTGGGAGCCGGTGGAAGAGGGAGCAGCAAATGACGAACACTGTTATGACAGATTCTCATTAGGCACTAGTCTAAGCAGAAGCACACTTACTGATCTTGGACATCCTCAGGTATATAGTGATGCTGACACAACAGATACACTTTCTGATGCTTTGTTTGCTGAAGAAATGAGAGCTCAAACACCTTCACTCCAAAGGTATGAAAAGAATTGCAGCAGAAAGCTTCCTATCTAAACTAAAAAAAAAGGGGGGAGGGGGGAAGTTGTCTCTTCCTGTTCAAGTAATCTTTTCACTGAATTGAGTAATTGTCACATTGTGTAATTTATCAAATAAAGAATTACAAATTTATCAAATCCTAGAAATGACAGTTTTGTATCAGTTACTCTGTGACTAATAGGTTATTGAAGTGTAATATTATCAGCTATGACCATGTGCATATATGATAGGTACTACTGAGTTACTATGTATGTAAAAACTGTGGATTTTGAATTTGATTAATTTGCCTCCTTAATTATTAATGTATTAATGCCTAAACTTTTAATGTAAATTTGGGGTTGTTCTCATTTTTAGCAGTGGAAAGAAAAAGAGCTAATATTGTGTTTACATATTATTTCATGTAATTTTTCTGACAATGGGTTTTAACGTTAACAGTACTTATGTTTGTTGTTTACAGGGATAGTGAACATCCGAGACAAGAAGAAATAGGTAGTAAAAGTACCACGTGCAAAATAAAAGCTTTTAACTGGAAAGCAAAGCCTAAAGACAAAGTGTGTGGAGAAGATATGCATAATCAATGTAATATACCTGTAGTTGGTACATGGGAATTTGAACGTGATGACGATGAATATGTAATTTTTTTAGAACTCTTTTTGAGTTACATTCTTGAGAGAGACCTCATGAACTACAGTGACCTTGGAATTCCATTTCTTACTAGCTTTTCTGGACTTCTTCAAGAGCATGAGTTAAACTCTCTCTGTTTTGATGTTCATACAACACTAAAACGTCGACAAAGCAAAACTAGGAGCCAAAGTGTGTTTAGAGCAGGGTCTTGCTATACTGTCACCCTGGCATCTTGCAATCCTGAAACCGTATCTGTCTGTAATGAAAACCAAAATAATTTGGAAAATCCAGCCATTGTACGGTCCACTCTACAGACAACAGAACCCTCTGTGTGTAACCTAGTGAAAGGATTTAATGACGGGTTGTTTGGTTTAAAACATAAGTCCATTTACAGAGCTCAGAGTGACAATCAAGAAGTCACTGTTGTATCAGCAAGCCAGACATTTCCTAACCATACTTTCTCAAGCCTGCAAACTCAGGCAACTTCTAAATACATTTACAAAACTGTTGATATGGTTGATATTCTACCAGGAGAACAACTACCTGTAGAACTGATGTGTAAGTTGAGCAATATTGCGAAATTGCTTGAGTGGATGATCAGATGGTCTGATAAAAGACTGCTCTGCGGTTCCAGTAAACAAGATTCCTTTGAAGAGGTTCTCCCAATGATACATGTGAAAACATCATCGGCTGCTGTCCTTACTTCTTTGTGGCTGTTAGAATGGTTATATGGAGATGGATCTCAAAAAAAGAGCATTAAGTTTAAGGTAAGAAAGAGGATAAGGGTGTCAATGAAATGGTGAGTTATTTATGTCAGTAAAGAAAATTACACATATCTTTTACCTTATAGTTCTGTTCTCAGTAAAACCTGCAGTATTGATTAATAGCCTTTCCTTTAAGCATTGCTATGAAAAGAGTAACATTCCAGGAATATTGGAATTCTGGACGTAGGAAGACTTCAGTTGGAGATGAAAGTCTTTTTGGAAGTTCTGTTCAAAAGCTAACTAATTTCTCTAGATATCACATTATTTGAGCAAATTCCTGGAAGTTTGGCCTTTATGTCTAATTTTAGATGTAATCTTTGAAAAAAACCCCATAATACTGGAGATGGAAGAGTGGAAAAACAAGACAAAGAATAAAGAATTAGTTTCTCTGGGGTGACTTGAGTTTAGATTCACTTTTCTTTGAGGACAGTGAACGTAGAGTCTGACTTGAATATTTAAACTAGTCATATTGGCAAAAAGTGAATTTTGAATTTGCTAGATACAGTGTTGCACAGAGTTGGACTATGTGTGTTAATATAAAAGATCTGCCAGAAGGAGGTGGTCCTGCCCCTCTGCTCTCATGAGACCTCACTTGGAGTATTGTGTACAGTTCTGGTGTCCTCAGCATAAAAAGGACATGGAGCTGTTGGAGCAAGTCCAGAGGAGGCCACGAGGATGATAAGGGGGCTGGAGCACCTCCCTTATGAAGACAGGCTGAGAAAGTTGGGGCTGTTCAGCCTGGAGAAGAGAAGCTGCGTGGAGACCTTGTAGCAGCCTTCCAGTATCTGAAGGGCCCTGCAAGGATGCTGGGGAGGAACTCTTCATTAGGGACTGTAGTGGTAGGACAAGGGGTAATGGCTTTAAACTTAAACCGGAAGTTCAGGTTAGACATAAGGAAGAAGTTCTTTACAGTGAGGGTGGTGAGGCACTGGAATGGGTTGCCCAAGGAAGTTGTGAATCCTCCATCCCTGGCAGCTTTCAAGGCCAGGTTGGATTTAGTCTTGAGTGGCATGATTTAGTGCGAGGTGTCCCTGGTCATGGCAGGGGGGTTGGAACTAGATGATCTTAAGGTCCTTTCCAAACCTAACTAGTGTATGATTCTACGAAGAACCTGATGAGAGTGGCTTTGTATTTAAAGACACTTGGATCATAGATCCTCTCTAATTAAGTTTACATTGAAGTCTTTGAGGGGAGAGGGTTGTGGGGGTTTTTTTGAGGAGGTTTTTCTCCCAGATAAGAGGGATTTTTGTCTTGTTTTGGGGTGTATTTTCTGTTTTTCTGACAAGTGCCACCTGTATCTTACTTAGAACTTTATGCTGAAATTTTGTGTGTGCATTGAAACTGCATGATACATAGGTTTTTGTTACTTATACTGTCTTCAATTATAATTTTAGAGTTTTGTATTGCATCTGATGAAAGCTAAATGATATATCTTTGTACAGAGAATATTATCACATAGTGTCTTTGACAACTCATGCTCAATTGACGATGACAGATCTCTCTAATTTTACGTTTCTTTCGAATAATTCAGAGGACTATTGCTTCACTTAATGCAAAAAAGGGTGAAACTTAGATTCTGTGGCAACTGTAAATCCAGAATTTCTCAGCTCCATAATAGAGAAAAGGGTGTGAAGTTAAGCATAAACGTACTATATGAAATTGTTAATTGATTTTTTTGTTTGATTGGTTGCTTGGTTGTTTTTAACTAGTGAATTTTATTTGTCATTATTAATAGAGTCCGGATAATCCAAATCTAAAAGAATTTGCATCTCCATCAGAAGCACAGTCTAGGACAGGGAAAGAAAGTAGTATGGATGAAGGCTCTTCCATACTGTCCAGTCCTCCTGTTGATGTCCAGAGAGTACAAGCCTATGATGATCTTTGTGAAACTGGTTTTGGGTAACTTACAGTTTTTTAACCTAAGAACTGTAATTGGTCATAATTCCTCAGCTAAGCAGCATGTCAGTATGAAGAGTTCTGCTGTTATTACGTGTTACATACATGTTTAAGTGCAAAGTCAAATTCATGTATGTTGTTTATAGCTGTATGAAGCAGATTAAATGTTTTCCACCAGGAGACGTACCTCTAGCTAGAAAACAATGTGGCTGTTGCGTTTAAAAGTGAATTGTACATGGTTGTAAACTTAGTGATGTGGAAATGGAATGTGAATTTCTGGTGTAATGGCTATCATGATTTTCTCAGAGGATTCCTAAAACTTTCACTCTTTAGTGTAATTTTCTTCATGTTGAAATGAGAGTTCACAGTGTTATTTTATTTTAACCTGGATCTGTAATCTAGCTATGGTCATATGTGTGCAGAAAAGTAGGTGGAAAGGCAGTAAATATTTTATTAATATCCTACACAGTTCTGAAGATGGAAATGTCCTTTGTGACATTTCCCTTCATCTGCTGCACTAAAGAAACAAAAAAATCTTTGGTACTAGTATTCTGAGACATTATTGTGTATCTTCTCTGACAAGAATTGTTTTTTTGGGCTTTTTCATAAAGGAAGTTCTCTGAGGGCAATAAATGTCATCTTAACCAGATGATTTTGAAGTTAAAGTGCAGTTTGTGCCTTTCGTTTCTGGTAGATGATATGTGTTGTTTACATTTTTCTGGAAACAGCCCATCCGAAAGACCTGATTAATTTCAGTAAAACATAAGAACTATAGCAAAAAATAGTATTAGTCTTGGTTTAAGTGAAATTCAGACAGAAAATTGAGATGAAGTTTGATTATATCACAGTAGCTTTTATTTTACAACTATGCGCTAGCCTGCAGTCTGAGACAAACAGCACACTTAAACTAAGATACTTATATTATTTCTGTTGTTAATTACCAGGATGCCTGCAAAGTCAAAATATTTCAATAAGAAGGAACTTAAACGTGGGAATTATTCTGTACCTCATGTGACTGAAGATCTTAATGAAGTGGGACCATTTGTTCAGAAGTTAGATATAACGTCAGATACAGGTTTGTTTTTATGGTAGATCATTTTACTATGCTCATAAAACAGTAGGAGTTTTGCCTGAATAGCAATATATGTCCCTTTGTTTATTTAATCAGAAAGTCAAAAAAAGTTTTTATTGTTCTACTGAAATTATTATAATATAATTATAT
>NW_009937431.1:0-13929 GCF_000696875.1 Nestor notabilis
TCCAACCCTAACTATTCTATGATTCTTTAAGATAGACACGGTATTGGCAGCATCCAGCTTCACCTAAGTGCTTCTAAGTACACAGCACTAGGAGGACACTGACGCAGCTTCAGAGTGGTCTGACTGTTGGGAAAGCACAATATGTCTTCAGTACTATTTCTTTGAAAGAATGCCCTGAGACACCCTATACACTCTCTCGGAAGCACAAAGGGCTGAAGCTTTCTTTATCTATGTCTTTGGGACCCTCACAAATAAATTGCTTTCCTTCTTCCTCAGTTTATACAAGCTCTGCTATTTCCAGAGTACCAAAGTGATTGATTACAAAATCCACAGCAGTTTTACCCAGTATCCAATTCCCATCTCAACAGTAACCCTCCCCCTCCAATTAAGACAATACATGTGGATGCTTCTTCAATTATTATTATATTGATATGACTTAAAATTCACTTTATTGACTCTCAAAAACTACACTGGATATTCTGGAAAAAGTAATTATTCTTTCAGTTAAGACAATGGATGATTTTATTTTTCCTAAAAAAGCACCCACTAACTGCCCCTCTTTTTGTTATCTGAGCCAAAATGAGATGTAGGAAACTTTTTGGTTTTACTGTTGGTCAAGTACAACAGAAAGGGAGGAGGGTGTTATATCCACAACCTGGTTGAATACAGTGCTGGTAAATACATGAGCAAGATTTTATCTTCTGCAAACAAATGTAGTAATTTCCATACTTTATTCATTAAATGTAGAAATGTATAGGGCATTAATTCCTTTATGTTTTTTCTCTTAAAAAATAAGCAATTAATCTAATATCCATACTGTGTATATCTTCCAGAATGATAATTTCAATTCTGAAAAGTGATTAACACTGAAGACAAAAATCAGCAGATGCTACGATTACTACACTGGTTTCCGGAAAAATATCTGTGGTTAGAGCAGAATTCCCACCCTGTGGAACAAAAGCAGAGTTTAAACTGAATTACTGAAGTACCTACAGAAATTTTCTCTGTAAGAAGGTTAGACTGGAGGAAATGCCATCCTGCACAGAAATACTAACTTGCGCAGTAAGTTAGTGTTACAGACTTCTTACCAGCAGTTGGAAAATCAAAACCATTTTATTCCTAAAATCTTTAGTCCATAAGCCATGTTTTTACATGCTTTATATGTTTCTTGTTTGTTTTCAAGAAAAGACAACACTTTGAAGCTAAAAGCTCCTTTGAAGATGAAGTATTTGTCAAAATCAGGGAGCTACAGTCAGAAACGTTTAGAAGGAAATTCTGGCAGGAAAATTGCTAAGGACATAACAACAGGTTTATTCTCCTGACTGGAGAAGAAAGCCAGATTCCTCTTTTGTTACACCAGTCCTGTTTGTAGTATCAAGGCCACCTACTGAACGTCCATCCACATTGCTTGCAAGCCACAATGCACTGGAATACTCAATCAGGTAATAGTAGAGGTTAATAAATTTTGAAATGCTTAGAGATCTGACTAGACAGAGAAAAGCTCTTCCAGTTCATGAATATCCCTACATCGCTGTCTGGCAGACCATTCCTCACCTGTTAAGAGAAAGCAATTATAGTAGGTGAACAGACTGCATGGATGACCTGAGCCCTGATCACAGCAGATGAGCAAATATGACATACTGCTCAAATGTTCGAAAGATTTTTAAGGCTGGTGCAGAGGAAGTATCAATGAAAGTGGGGAGTCTGAAGGCTGGGCTGGGGGTAGGTCTGTGAGACCATGAAACCACCAAGGACTTACTGTATAGACATCCTTGGAATGGCATTCCATAAGAAGAGCATCATAAATGAGATATATTTTACACTGAACATATGTGTATATATGTAATATACATATGGATCTCGTATCACCAGTGATGATAGAAAAAGTTGGTACTCATGTATGTGAGCATATGCACTCTGGCAAAGCTGTATCTGACAGAAGAGGCACAATTTTTCTGGGGTAGCTTTTAGTAGGCTAAAACTTAGTGTCTTGTAATGGCACCTATTTAAGATTTAATTTCAAACTGATTCAAAACCAGTCGAATTCAGACTTTAAGAGCAGTAGTCTGAAATTAAATTTATTGGACTGACTGGCAAAGGCATATTATGATTGAACATATTTTCCTAGCTTTAAAACTTATACAAATTATTTTGGACACTGGAACTGTTAAAAATTTATGCAGACACAGAAAAGGAATAATGTTGCTGAAAGTTTAATGCTATTCATTTCCCAGCACTGCCTTGGAGTAAACAGGAATGACACGTTCCTTTCTGATTATGGGCTGTGAGATCAGCCGGCTTCTTCATGCTGATTTCTCTGTTCTGTGTGCTTCTCCCATAAACCTTCGCATCTTGCTGCCCGCTAGCATATGGTGCACTTGTGTGTGAACGTACTTGCACAAAACAAGAATAAAGTGGGGTTTATTTGATACATCTCCTTTACCAGAAATGGAAGCTATTCCTTTCATATTGTACTAGAAAGATAATAATCTCCGAACACCCTAATTGCCTTTAAGTTTTTCCTTTTTGATTTTGCTATGCTGTGATTTCTTTCTTATCATATATTCTATTCTCATCACAAAAAAAAAATCTAAGAACAATACATAACAAAGGGAGATTTCAGTTTTCATCTATGCAGAAATGTATTTTTTGGGGGCTGTGTGAATCAGCCTTATGAATATCATCCTTGGATTGCTTTACCAGTGTATTTTAACTTACACAGTTACATAACTGCCATTCAATTTTCAAAGATATAGAAAAAACAAGGCTGAATGTATGAATAGGGTCTTACTGATGTGTTTTAAAGCTCACTCAGGCATTCTCCAAAATGATGGTCAACATGTTGATTCTGAATAAATGAAGCTGAAAATCAGATTTTCTCAATATATCACATCAGCATACGCATCTGCTGATCAGTGTTAATTAGTCCTATATTTTCCAATTTGTAATCTGTGTATGTTTTATGGGGATGTAAGTAGTAACACATTAGCATATATAATGTCTCTCTGGAAAGCTTCGGCTGAGCAAGTGACCAATAAATTGCTGTTAATGTAAACATTAATCAAATTGAATGCCAGTATGGAAAGGTCTCAATTTTAGAGGGAAAATTACCTTTCTACCATGTATCTTACTGTTGAACTGTAACTAAGATAATGATCTCTTCTGAATATTCAATGACAAATAAATATATTTTGTTCAGCATCTTTTCTGCCAACTTGAAGAGCTAATCACTTCACCATTAGTGTGGATGCACACTGGTCAGCCTACAATGGTAAATTAAGTTTCCGTCCGTTAGATGAAGGAATTAACACCCCATCCCCACCCAAAAAACCCAAAACCAAACAGAAAAAACCCACAAAAAAAAACCAAACAACAAAAAAAACCCGACCACCCCCCCAAAAAAAAACCCAAACAAACAAAAAACCCCATCAAAATAAAAAAAAAAGGCAAAAAAAGAAAAGAAAAAAAAAGGAAAATAACCCCCAAAAACGAAACAGAGAGAGAGGAAAAATGAAAAATCTGCATAACTTAGTATGAAATGATTTAATCTCAGAAAGGAGAGGTCAGCATACAATGCCATAAAGTAATGAATACTTCACAGAAATGTAATGACCTATATTTGGCCTAAACAAGCTATTGTATGATCACAAATGAACCATTACTGTGAACAAATGAGGGACTGCAGTTATACTATGTAAAAGATAATAAACATATAAAATACAATCTATTGTCATGAACAGAAAAAGCATTTAAATTACAAAGCTGATGTGCATTTTAATAACATTCTTTATGTTAGCCACCCTTTAAAATTTCTCTTACTCTTACAGAAGCTGTCTTGCCTCAAAAACCCCCAACCACTGAAAGAAGTGAAGCTAAACCATTCATCCTATGAATTTCCCAAGGTATGACTATGCACAGACACAAACTGAACCATAAACTGAGAAGGAATGCTTATCTTTAAGTTTGGCCAAGAAAAGGAAGACTTTGTGAACAGTTCACAGAAAGGCCAATTGGAACATTGCGATTTCTCAGCTTCAGTGCAAATACAGATAAAATAGGTTATCTAAAATAAGAAAAAGCATTGAAGAAGGCTGAAGAAGTGAGATGTGTTGAAACTTTGTTATCTATGAATCTTACATATATTCCTTTTTTAACTATGAAGAGGTGTATACTGAAATCTGCTCATTCAAAAACATTCTCTTCCTAAAGCTAACTGAAATAGAAATACCTTCACTTGCATGGTTCTACATAATAATTAGAGGGACATGGAGCACAGAAGAGGAGTGATCTTCCTGAGAAAACCTAGGGGACTGTGATGATGTGCCAAAGGAGACAGGAAGCTAAATGATGGAATGAAGAAATGTAGGGGGGATTTCTAGACAAGACATGGTAGGGAGTGCATTAGCTGTTGAGGGGACAAACCCTGGCGCTCTGCCGCTAAGTGCTGACAACCACCAAGACTCATTCATGTCAAGGGAAACTGAAAATCCACAATGTTTCATAGCAACATGTCTTCGAAGAACAAGACTAGGAAGGTAAAAACGGATGGAAATAGCTCATGAATTTATGCAAACTTTAAGCTGAAAGAAAAGCAGCAGAGCTGAGGTCTCAAAAAAAAAAGACGGATTACTTGTCAGAGCCTGAAAGTCTCAGTCTACCAGGCCTAAATAGGCAAGAAGAGGAACATATTTTTCATTGTTACATTTATTTTCTTTATTAAAAAATGCCATTGCTCAAGCAGATCCTACACTACCAAAAACCTGCTAAGTTTTTGCTAGAACACAACAAGATATGTGGCACTTCTCACTGCTAAGGAGTGAAGGGAATACTTTATAAGGGAGATGAATACTAATAAAGGATGGCTGTCTTTTGCAAGAAAAGAGGAGGTTCATCTCTTGACTGGGTTTCTAAGCAGGCTGGCTTCCTGATCAGAATAGCCATTTGGTTTTTAGAATATTTCTTACTCTTTCCTTTTAACCTTTTCTGTAGTTTATTTTGACTGATATTGGTTTAATTGCAGTAATAACCATCACAAGAAAACTAAAATACAACGATCTTTTAAATTAGCATTATTTACTGAAAAGAAAGAGGAAATATTATTTCTTTCCACAGTAAAACCAGTGAAAGCCCAGGAGGTTTCGGTACTGGTTTTGTACAAATGCAAAGATTTCATGGGAAGGTACCTATAATTACCATCAAGTACAGCTTTGACCTTAACACATACCTCAAAGGACAGTTAGGTTCAGCTCTGAAGGGTTTTATCTTTAAGCATCTCAGAATAAAACCACTTTCTTTCTATAGTCCAGACATCATTACATGCCAAACATAATATTCATGGCTGCGAAGGGGCACCAGATATTTAATGTTCTGGCTGTTACAGCATATCATAATGATCTACAGATCATGCAACCTTCATAGGTTTTCCACTGCTGAATCCCTTCCAGCGTATCTTTAAAGACATTTGTGGTATCATTATTTCTTTTACATACTGCTTGTGCCTACTGTAGAGGAATAAAACTTTTGGAGGTTATCTGAAGAGTTATTTGGAGATTTGGGTAGCTTTCAGTAATGTACACAATATATGTGCAGCCAAACATTAAAGTCATAGAGCTCTGATGAGGTGAAATTAGGCGTGGGCAGCAAATGCCTTTTATTAAAGAAACTATTTGGAAAAAAAAGAAAAAAAAGGGGGTGGGGAGGAAGGAAAATTATTTGCAAACTGTAAAGACCAAGCTCTCAAAAGGAGTAAAGAGAAAAGGATGAAATTAAAATTGCCCTGAATTTCCTGTTAACAAATTGCTCTCCAGCACATCTTAAGTAAGCCTGAAGTATGTCCTGTGGACACCGCATGGAATGTGAATCAGCCTAAAGGACTGTACAGTTTTACAAACATAAGGGAGAACGGATAGCAGAATAAGTGGCATAAACAAGATGAAGCAAATATCTCCTGACTAGTTCTGGAAGCTAACTGCCACTGTGTGCATGAGAAAACTCAAAAGACACTCATGCACAATGCAGAGACCAGTTAGGAGACAATAGAGAATGGGGTGACAGAATCAGGTGTTACTGAGGAATTGATGCCTGTGCCGCACGTATTTAGGAGGATTTATGCTAGACTAACTATAAGCAGGCTCATTAGGGTCTGGAAGAGATCTGCTGGTTTAAGTTAAACTGAATGGAATCCATTTCATGTGCTCTGAAATTACACATGATGTGAAATGAAGCACAGTAACTGAAAATCATCAGATGAGCTTTAAAGTGCCTTTCTGTTCCAAACTTGAACACTGATGTCGGTGCATCCTATGTCACTTAAAATTCTCTTGATTTCACAAGGATAGTATGCAATTTTCCCAATCAATTTTGGCAAAATGGACCTAAACGGAAATTGACTTTTAAATAGGAAGTGATACTGTCCTACTCAGAGAAAATAGTAATTTGCATTGTAATAGCAAGTTGATGTGTCTTGTTCCAGACTGGATGGACAGGAAGAATATGAACAGAAGAGATGTTATAGACTAGGATAGGTATAAATGTAAAGTTAAAAAAGTCCAAAAAAATACCTCTTGAAGTTTAAAATATTGTTTATGAAAAGAATGAAAAAATATATTTTAGCTTTTTACAGCAACAACCAGTGACAGTTTATCCTTTAAGGACAAGAAAAAATAGTCTGAAACATAAAAATAAAGAGGTCGGGGTTTTTTTTTCCCCTTCAAACATGGAGCATACTCAGGTGAAGCTGTAACTGAATGTCCAGCTAGAACTCTGCTACAGCTTGCAAAGCTACCTAAATCAAAGTGACAGTCCAACCAGGAACTGAGAAATATGTCATAACAAATTTCTTTAAAATATGAAATAATTTCACATGCTCTGCACACAGTTACCATTTTGTAATTGTAAAGAGAGACGAAGATTGCACAGGGATATTTCAGGTGTTCTTTACTCTTACCCATTGCCAAATTTTTTGTGACTGCAACTTTTTTATTCTATTGCAATATTTATCAAAAAAGTGTTTTATGTAGAACATTTTCTAGGCCTGTAATCTTAAGGAAATCTTCTTTTACATTGTTTCATTTGCATTTTTCATTATTTTTTAGTATGAGTAACCTGTGTAATTCATTTCATGGCAAGTTGTGGGTTTTTTTCTTTAAACAAATCAGTCTTACTTTTTGGATGATTAAGTAGTGCATAATCTTCAAATGGGACATTAAAAACTGTAATCAGTGACATCACCATGACAACCGATTAAGAAATGTCTAGAGAAGCTTCTGAGAACGTAGTTTTTTAATATAATATATTTAAATGAGTTCATCAGAACAAAGCACCCTAAGTAGATTTATTGTGAACTGAGTATCTAGAAATAATTTGGCTATATAACTAACACTAAAAATAATCTCAATATGACTTCAATAGATTGGGGGGCATCAAAATTATCCCTGTGACTTTTATAGATTTGGGGGGCGGGGGGGAAGTATCAAAAGGAAAATTTGGTTTTCTTGCACTAAGAAACAAATCTTCACTTCAGTACATGGGTTACAAACTCTGGGTGCCGATCCTGCTATCACTTTGCACAACAGCACTCTTTTATTCAAGTGGCAGCTCTAGTAGAGAAAGGAGCCATCTCTGAGCACAGAAGGCAAATCTTGTCTTTATGACAAACATCACCACAGACATCATCTGATTGCTGGTTTAAGTATGTAAAGGTCCAAAAGCCAGTTCCTCAGAACCCCTGCACAGAAGCTACCTGACTTCAAAAAGCTGTAAAGTTCCTCAGTACATCAGTTTCCAGCAAGAATAAATACACTCCAGTTGCAGGCATTAAACAAAGTAGCTCCTTAAACACCAATGGAATTCACAGAGCAAGCCTCCGACCATCTTTCCTAAGTCTTCTGGTCTTGCTAACAGCACACTGCATTTCACTAATTGTTTTTTAGTGCATAATTCTTCCTGTGTCATTTACAAAGTCTAGTAACTTGTAGCTACATACTACACGAGGTGAAGGCCTCTAAGAATCAGGCACTGCTGAAAGCCCTACTGTGCTTTAGCCCCTAGTTGTTACAAGATGCTTTGCTCACTTTCCAGCCTGCTCTAATGAGTGAAATTGGAAGCAGCGGAAACATCGTTATTGCACACAACAACAGTAAAGTATAAACAAAACATGCCATAAAATGCCTACCTGCAATATAGTGTTACAAGGTTATATAGATTATATGCTCAGTAGTTGAGGAAAAGGCACTCATGAGAATAAAAACCAATCATAATAATGTATTTCAATGGATCATGAAAGCTTAAAAAGAAGAAAAAAACCCTACTTTTAACAAATAATCTCTTTGAAGAGATTAATTCTACTTCACAGGAGTAAACTACCCAGCACAACTGCTCTAAAACTCACGGTTCATCCCCAAAATAGCTAAAATAATACCGGAATTTCTTCCTCACACCTTCCATTTTCCAATCTGTCCATTCAAGTTACGACTTGTTCTTGTCTTTTACGATTATGTCTCCTGCTTCTGGCAGCTGTGTTTATTATGCCCTTTTCCAGATTAGATCTTATGTTAGCTACAGCTGTTGCAAGCAGAATACCTGATTAAAATAAAGCATTTCCAAAATACTGTATTGTGGTAAGTGTTGTGGTTGCATGATTGGCACAGGGTGTGCGTGAGGGTGTGTGTTATAGCTTTCTGCCTAACGTACAGCTTTCCCTTAGAATGATTTATCCTTTTCCTACTGCAAGGAGTTAATGGTGGGGGTAGTATCTCAACTACGGTAAACTGGCACTACTCTGTCCACACTGTTTGGGTGTGTAGTATTTTATATCTGCTGCAAATCTGCCTCTTAAACCATGCTGTTGCCTCCCAAAATATTGTGAATCTAGGCATTTTTTTAGTCCATGATTTTGTCAAAGACTGATAAAACAGTCTACTGACTTCGGGATGCTCATCCTCAAATGCTTTAAAGCAGTTGCAAGAAAAGGTTTTAAGCACCATCTGAAAATTGGGTGGTTTGAATTGGTATCAAAACTAGAGGCATTCCCAAATCAGCAATCCCTTTCGAAAACCTAGGTGATTATACTTACAAAATACCGACTCTCTATTAAACTCCTTGTTATTCTTTTACTAATGAGACACTTTACCAGCCTGTCATCACCCGCTGTGATTAATTCTCTACTTGTAAAATTTTAGCTCGCTCTCTGCTGCTGCTGTTAATGTGCTTTGTACCAAATAAAAATGAAGCTGATGTTTACAAATCCTGTCTGGAGGTTGCTTTAAAAAAGCTCTGCTTTGGCTTACATTAATAAGGCCAAGTGTACTGATTTTTGTTCAAAATTGTTCTGGATAATTAAACACTGTAACACGCTACCAAGGAAGGTGTGAAACTCATCACTGCTTAAAGAGATTTATAATACAATATCTTTTAATATATATGCTTTTTACCTGCCTGGTAATAGGGTTCACATACACTAGAATTTAGATTGAAGATTGTATGCGATTTTATCTTTGCATGCAATTTTATCTTAGTAACATTTGTGAATCAAGGAATAAACATGAAAAAACATTCCTAAACCCCAGGATCTATGCAGATCATACATATTCATATAGTCATCTTGAATAAAAACTGCTGTGAAAAAACTACAGCACAGAATGTTGCACTGTGTAGTGCACACAGCATTACTAATAACAATATGAAATTTGTCACAAGCAGATCAGGAAACAAGAACTATAAGCAATAGAAATCTGCATTTCTGTGCTGTGTCACCCCTTCTTGTAGAGCTGCAGTTCTGCAGGAAACTTAAAATATAAGGCAACATGCAGTTGTTGACTTGTACAGTGAATGAGTATGGCCTCTGTCCCAACTCTGCATATTCAGAACCCAACCCAACTCACAGTCCAAGATGGTGTAACACTTTCCACAAAGCATGTGAAATGAAGAAGATATTAGTACTGTTGAGCAGATCTTTGTTAAGACTTATTTTTTGTTGTTAAGTAGATTTCAGGATGGTCCAGGACCTTAATAGAAAACAAGAGTGAAAAACAGTTCAGAATTACACTTTCGCTATTACATGTACTTGCAATTCAAGATTGTGTGCCTGAGCATCCTCCTGTATTAAAGTAACTTCAGAAGCTATTCAAACTCACAAAAGGAAGGAAGGAAGACAACTTCTAATTCATCTAAAAGCACAGTGGCAGTGTTCTGACTGCAGGCCTCTCAAGAACTAATGTATTTAAAGAGCTTTTATGCTGGAGACAGTTAGCTTTCTCCCTTTTTCATACTAAATAAATATAATTAAATTAAATAGGATAAAACCATCTACTTTCTTTAAGCCTTCTAATCTTAAAATATTTTCATGTCATGAAAATCTCCAATGTCCAAACTTCAGCCAGTAGATGGGTCTTGCAAGGATGCAGATTTCTAACCACATTCATTGATCAGTTTACTCAGATACATGTATTACGAAAAAAATACACACAATTTTGTATTTTAGTGCTGTGATTCTATATGGTTGTTACTACTGTTTTCCCAGAGGTGGAGAAGGATACCCACTGCCACGCAGGCAAAATGCCTCACTTTCAGCAATTTAGAACATGGTAAAAGGAACATATTATTGAAACTTCAGACCTATTATAAAACTAGAGAAAACATGTCAGGAAAACACTCTTGCATACAATAAACAGGTGTGTATAAATTACTGTCACTTCACTGCAAGAGAGACAGTGGAAGCCAGATTATAATGAAAATTGAACACACAAAAACTAGAAGCCATGATAAGAGAAAAACTGACTGTTGAATCTCAAGGCCTGACTTTTTCTTCCTTTAAGAATGGATTGAAAGCCAGCAAAATCTCAGACCACCTCCTCCCATTTGAAATTTTAAGCAATCCTCAGAAACAGAGAACTGCAAACCAGCATTTTAAGCTATGTTGTTAGAACATTTATTAATCAGAACCACAGTGAGAATTAATGGACAGACATGCACTATTATTTTGTCTTTAACAGAGGAGAGTAATCTCTTCAGAAAACATGATGGCAATCACTATTTTAATATCTTTTTCAGGATTTTTTGTATATAGTCTGAAGTGCCAGATAACATTTATATATACCAGTGAGATGTACACTTTAAAAACAAAAACAAAAACAAAAACAAAAACCCGATGTGTATCGTATTTGTTTCATTTTACTGCTGTGTCAGTTTGGGTATAAGGTATGACAGTTTTGGCAGTGGTGGACACCTATCCATGGAAATTAAACTGAGCTCAGCAGAGTGTTTCTCAGGAATCCATGAACAGTGTAATCCTTCCTTTATTTACTTCCTAAAATCTAAGCTGAAAAGGTAAGTTATGTCTACACGGATAGATACAGACAAACACGAGTTCTGCCAGCTCCCAGCTGTATGAATTCACGTCACTTCCACTCAAAATTTCAGGTTTGCTAGTTCTCAGCCAAGCTAGTAACACACTACCATGCAGCACAGTACAAAGAAACCTTGATATGTGCAAACTTGAGTCCCACAGTGCTACCTTGCCACTCATACTTGGTTTAAAAACTACCATTAGTACTTTTAGTACTGCATTACCATTTTAGTATTGCATCATTTGGACACACATATATTGAAAATATTCAAAAGTTATCTTTATGTTTTCTACCCATAACAAACCACAGGCCAGGTCTGAAATGAGCATAGAAAAGCAGCATTATGTATTATCACTGAATCTGGTACTGCAAGCTTAGAATACACAGCCACAGTGCTACCTAAGTTATTTGTAATTGTACTGAGTATAGCAGTGGAAAGCAGTTACTGGACTGACTGTATTCCACATAAAGTCAGTTTAAAGGCGCCCATTAACTGCCGTGAGAAAAGGCAGCCATTCAAACACCAACTGTTCAATTCTGTTTGCTTATTTTTCAGTCACTGCATTTTCATTAAAATTATGAAATAAAATTATCAATGTATCTTTTGTTATTAGGAACCTGCCCCTTCAATACTAATAAATTATCCTTATGAATACTCTACCAGTGGATTTTTAATATGCATTTAAAAAGGAATTTTTAAAAGTAACCACATTTTAAAGTATTTGAAAAAGGAAGCCAAATACTTGTGTTATTTTGATACTTAAAATACCCAAAATTATTATTTATATGTACTCAAAACTGTTACAAACCTGTAACAAATAAGCAAATAGTCTGAGAAAGCTTTGAACTCTGAGATTTTACTGCTTCTAATGCATTTAGAGCCACACATTTTGTGACCAAAAAAAAAAAAAAAAGAAGAAGAGAAAGAAGCATGGCAATCAGATCCATAAATCAGAGTTACATGTTCAGTTGTGGTCACTGTGAAATGCTAAATGTTAAGCTTTGTATTTGAGCCCCTACTGGATTAGTTACATCTTTTTAGTTCTCTACAGGCAGCGTAATCAGCCCCTGAGCATCTCCCACATCTGTGCACCTCCACTGAACTTGGTGGGAGTCCACATGGGTGCAGGGAGTCCCTCCTGCTGACTGCTCTGCAGGATTAGGTCAGACCTGCTTAGAAATTTTTAACTCTCTTTCGCTGTTACACTGGTCCAGACAGCGATGCAGTAAACAGCATTAATGTTTTAAAAAGATAAATAGCAAATATCAGTATCACTATAAACTAAGATGACAATTTTTGACAAACAAATAACAAGTCTGGGCATTGCTTTCTTAAGTTAAATTACTGCAAGTAGCTCCACTGTACAACATATGAGAGAGATATGTATAAATAATACTAAAATACATTACTACAGGAGCCTATCCATTATTTCGTAGCACTTATACATTATAATGTGCATTAGTTCTTACTATCCTACTCAACACTGCCCTAAATAACTAAGGGGGAAAACATGTATTAAACATTTACTGATAACTAATGTATTATTTACACGTGGCCATGCATTGGAAGTGTAATCTTTACAATAAAAATGTGCTCCTTAAGGCACAGACATGATGAACTTGATGTAAATTCTTTGTATTTGTAAGTTCAACAGAATTTATATATAGTTTAAGGTTAAGAATGTGAGAGAACCTTGTAAGAGTGAAAATGATGTATAGTAATGAAGTGCTACTGCCCTAAAAAGACCTCTACAACATACTCTGGTATGCAATACTAGAGGTCACATTTTATTTTCCTCCCACAGTTTACTCATCTCCAAAGTACAGATCCCATTAAAATCAATGGAAAAAAGTTTCAAATTACTTAAGCTACAGTTGATTGGGCCATCTGATACATCTGAAACTATGTTCAGTGCAGAAATGTCTTCTTCCTTCTTGCTGAAGATATACAGAGGAATAAAATATGTTAGCAAAGATATAAATGACAGGAATGTCAATAGGGCTTAGAGCTAGATTATATATGCTGCAATTTTCAAGATACCCAAAATGGGTTTGGACCATCTTTAATGACAAGCAAACTGCAGAGCTTATCTGAGGAATGTGTGAGTCACCTGCATGCTCTAAGATGGAAGTTGGATTTCTGCTACTGCAGAATCAAATCAGAAACCTATTTAAGAGTTGCCCCCCAGTCTTTCTGTACTCCTGCTATGGAACCAATAACCTAAGCATTCTCCTTGGGGCATTCTGCCAATTCCAACTTTTCTTACCAACTCACTTGAACTATGTGCAGGGTAGTTGGTAAGGGCACAGTGTGTCAGAGATTCCTCCGCTGCATGGCTACCTGGACAGGAAAGGCCTATCACCTACCCCAGTAATTCCAACAGTCAGTACACAAGAAATTGAAATCTTCCCTTCTATCTGTGAAACAGATTGTCCATGTGTAATAGGATGCTGACACAAAATAGTTTGAGTTCTACAGACTTGTAAGTTTTGAAAAAACTTTTGTGTTTACTACAGCAATTTGGAGGAAGATGATGCACCTAGCACCAGAATATCATCACCAGTATTTTTATCAACTGCTGAA